>NC_080041.1:30795077-31095077 GCF_012489685.1 Lotus japonicus
GAGATGATGCAGGCTGAATTTGAGATGAGTATGATGGGAGAATTAAAGTACTTCTGGGAATACAAGTTGATCAAACACCAGAAGGAAACATATATCCATCAGAGCAAGTACACTAAAGAACTTCTGAAGAAGTTCAATATGTTGGAATCTACAGTGGCCAAGACTCCAATGCATCCTACATGCATTCTGGAGAAAGAAGATAAAAGTGGTAAAGTATGTCAGAAGCTCTATCGTGGCATGATAGGTTCACTTCTATACTTAACTGCATCTAGGCCAGACATACTATTTAGTGTTCATTTATGTGCTCGTTTCCAATCAGATCCAAGGGAAACCCACTTAACTGCTGTTAAGAGGATCCTAAGGTATCTGAAAGGCACCACTAACCTTGGCTTGATGTATAAGAAAACATCAGAGTATAAGCTTTCAGGTTACTGTGATGCTGATTATGCTGGAGATAGAACAGAGAGAAAAAGTACTTCTGGAAATTGTCAATTTCTGGGAAGCAATCTAGTCTCATGTGCAAGCAAGAGGCAATCAACCATTGCACTATCAACTGCAGAGGCAGAATATATCTCAGCAGCAATATGCAGCACTCAGATGCTCTGGATGAAACATCAGCTGGAGGATTATCAGATCCTTGAGAGCAATATCCCAATCTATTGTGATAACACTGCTGCAATCTCATTGAGTAAGAATCCTATCTTGCATTCAAGGGCAAAGCACATTGAGGTAAAGTATCACTTTATTAGAGATTATGTACAGAAGGGCGTACTTCTTCTGAAGTTTGTTGATACTGACCATCAATGGGCAGATATCTTTACAAAGCCCTTAGCAGAGGATAGATTTAATTTTATTCTGAAAAATCTAAACATGGACTTTTGTCCAGAGTGAAGATGGATCAGAACTTTTGACTATGATACTTCTTGATCAGAAGATGTCTAGTCCAGAAGGTAACTCAATCAGAGTGTGTGTACCCACTGGTACTGACTCTGAAGCTGAGACAGCAACACGTGTGTCAGTATTTCTGATGCATAGTTCCTTGTGCCCGTGTGACAGTCTGTTATGATTGCGTGTAGATGTGCTTCTCTCCTGTGTGTGATTTGTGTATTTACTGTTACTATCTATCTTTAATTTTCAACCGTTGATCTTAAATTGCCTTTTGAATCAACAACGGTTATTTGTCAAAACCCACTATACACACACGATCTCTTTCACTTCCGGTTTTTACTCTCTCTCTCTCTCTGCTATTTCAAAACCGCTTATCCTCGTTTTCTCTCTCGATCTCTCTTCATCTTTTAACCTTCATCTTCTACCTCAAACCTTCAACCGCTTCAAAAATGGTGAGTCAAACCAGAAGAGCTACTGCAGATGCAACCCAGTTCCCTCACATGGTAGTTGGTCTAGCAACGGGTCAAAGGGGCCCTGAGAATCCGACACAAGATCAAGGTCAAGCTCAAGAGCAGATTATTCCAATTGCAGAACGGGGCTGTGCCGTTCACTGCGTCTATGCTCCTAAGGAACTTCAAGTCCTGGCAGAATGGAGATTCGATCTCGACAACCTGGCTACAAATGGGTATGATCTTCGTCCTGAAGTCCAAGTTCAAGGTTGGGGAAATTACTTCAACAGACTTCGAGGACCGGTGTATGATAAACTGGTCAAGGAATTCAGGAAGCACGCCGACTGCGATGATACTCAGGTGGTATCTCACATTCTTGGAAGAAAGATCATCATCACAGAGAAGTCCTTCGTGAAATTTCTGGGTGCAGAAACTGCTTTTGGGTATCGTTTCCAATTCACGGAATCGAAGTTGAAACCCAAGACGAAGGATGAGATCAACAAGGCCCTGTACACCAATTACAAACCGGGCAAGACGAATTACAAGGTGATGGACCTTCATCCCAAGCTCAGGATCTGGCACAAAATTTTGCTCCATTGCATAAACCAGAGACCAACGGGCAGTTCCCCAGACTACATCAACTTCAACCAGAAGGTGATGTTGTTCTTCATCCAAGACCAGAAGAAGATCTGCCTTCCCTACTTCCTGTTCTCCTACTTGAAGGAATGTATCCGGAAGTCTCGTACCACTGCCTCCATCAAGTCAGCGATCAAGTATATTCCCTTCGGGAGACTTTTGTCTGATCTCTTCATTGAGAGTGGCCTCATTCAAGATCTGATAAATGCTGGATGCACAGAGGATCTGACCACCATTGTCAGTGATGTCTTCACGGCAAATTCTCTAAAGAAGATGGGCCTAATCAAGAAGAAGATTGCTCCTGCCCATGAAGACACATCTTCTGAGATCAGAAGTAGAAGGATGCCTCTGAATGACTACCCTCTATGGACACAGGCAGACAATCCTGACGCCATTAGGTGCTATGTTGAAGACCTAAGGGCTCAAGGATTCGAAATTGATCTCGATGACTTCTTCAGCAGACTACCGCCAGCTCCAGAGTTTCCCTCTCCTCCCAAGAAGAAAGTTCAGAGGAAGATGATCCTAGAAGAATCTTCTGAGGAATCAGATGTCCCTCTGATCAAAAAGAAGAAGGCTGGTCAATCCAAGAGAAAGCAAGATGAAACCAGCAAGCCCGATGATGGTGATGATGGCGATGATGGTGATAATGAGGATGGTCCTCCTAAGAAGAAGAAGAAGCAAGTCAGAATTGTGGTGAAGCCTACTCGGGTGGAACCAGCTGCTGAAGTGATCAGAAGGACTGAACCTCCTGCCAGAGTGACAAGATCATCAGCACATTCAAGTAAGTCTGCAGTTGCTTCTGATGATGATTTGAATTTATTTGATGCACTCCCCATCTCTGCCTTGCTCAAACAATCTTCAAATCCACTCACTCCCATTCCTGAGTCCCAACCAGCTGCACAAACCACCTCTCCACCACATTCCCCAAGGTCTTCATTTTTCCAACCTTCTCCCAACGAAGCACCTCTCTGGAATATGCTTCAGAACCAACCCACCGGACCCTCTGATCCAACCTCACCCATCACCATCCAGTATAACCCATTAACTTCTGAACCCATCATCCATGAACAACCAGAGCCCAACCAAACAGAACCACAACCCAGAACGTCTGATCACTCTGTTCCCAGAGCATCAGCACGTCCTGCTGCCAGAACCACGGATACAGACTCTTCCACAGCCTTTACACCTGTATCCTTCCCAACCAATGTTGCTGACTCTTCTCCCTCCAACAACTCTGAATCCCATAGAAAATTCATGGAGGTCAGAAAAGAAAAGGTGTCTGCCCTAGAAGAGTATTATCTCACTTGTCCAAGCCCTAGGAGATATCCTGGCCCTAGACCTGAACGTCTAGTTGAACCTATCTTGGTCAATCCTTTACATGAGGCAGACCCTTTGGCTCAACAAGCTCACCCTGCCCCTGACCAACAAGAGCCTATTCAACCAGAACCTGAACCAGAACAATCTGTGTCTAACCAATCCTCGGTTAGATCACCTCATCCTCTGGTTGAAACTTCAGAACCTCACCTTGGAACCTCTGAACCCAATGCTCAAATGTTTAACATCGGCTCTCCACAAGGTGCCTCTGAAGCTCACAGCAGCAATCACCCAGCCTCTCCTGAAACCAACCTCTCCATAATTCCTTACACTCACCTCCGACCCACATCTCTCTCTGAGTGCATCAATATTTTCTATCATGAAGCCTCTTTGATGCTACGCAATGTGCACGGTCAGACTGACCTAAGTGAGAATGCTGAACGTGTGGCTGATGAGTGGAACAACCTGGGCACTTGGCTAGTGGCTCAAGTTCCAATTATGATGCAGCTCCAGCATGCCGAGGGAAGTCAGAGTATTGAGGCTGCAAAGCAAAGATTTGCTCGAAGGGTGGCTCTTCATGAACAAGAACAGAGACATAAGCTTCTTGAAGCTATTGAAGAAGCCAAGAGAAAGAAAGCTCAAGCAGAAGAAGCTGCACGTCAAGCAGCAGCTCAAGCTGAACAAGCCAGATTAGAGGCAGAGCGACTTGAAGCTGAGGCTGAAGCCCTTAGATGCCAAGCACTTGCACCAGTAGTGTTTACTCCTGCTGCTTCTGCTTCCATTCCAGATCCTCAAGCTGCTCAGAATGTTCCTTCCGGTTCTACTCAGTCAAGCTCATCCAGACTCGACATCATGGAACAGCGTCTTGACACTCATGAATCCATGCTAATTGAAATGAAGCACATGATGATGGAACTTCTGCGTCGAACTGATAAACCTTAGTTTTAAGATCTCTTCGTTTTTCTTTTTCTTTAACGTTGTTTTATTTTGTTAACTTCTATTTCTTTTTATTTAATTATTCTACTTTGTTCGTTTGTGATTATCTATGCATATCTACATATATTTTTCTGTCACATATGTTTGCAAAAATCTTTTTATTCATAATCTCTTTATGTTTACATCATACATTCTTTCCCTAAATGTCTAGAATGGAGGATCCCTCCTCATTCTTCTGCAGTCCTGGCGCTGCTCTGACCTATCCTTCTCCAGACGCTCCAGTGCATACTGGATGTTGCTGAGCCTGTCCTTTAGCTCATCCCTCTCCAGAATCTCTTCTGCAGTCTTGAGCTTCTCTTCCAAAATATCTTTTTCTTCCAGCAGCTTGAGTTCAAGCCGGCTGAGTTCTTGCACCTCCTCCACGAAGGCAAGAAATTCCCTCAGGTCTCTCTTCAACTCTGGACGCAGGTCCTCCTCCAGCAGTGTCCGTGTTAGCTCCGAGATGGTCGTTGTACCCTCTGGATGCCTGATGTTCAGGAACAAGTCCTCCTCGAAGGCCTTCTTCCTCAGCTCTTCTAATGCTACGATGTATGATGCCATTTTTTTTTCCTTACTGAAAATTGTTCGAGGTGTGAAGCTTACCTCTCTCTCCAACGCTTTATATAGGCTTCACTTTTTCTCTGAAAGTTAATGCTCCTACGGTTTCTCGAGGTTAAGTTCTTGGTAACTGATCCTTCTCTTTACTCCCTTGACCAGTGGTAAACGTTCTTCTCTTGCATTAACTCTTCTATTTATTTCGCCTACCTCTGATTCTTGCATAGTTTTCATTTTCTTTAAACTTAGACCTTCTCTAAGGGGGAGTACCTTGTACTTCAAGCTAAGTTTTTCACACCCCAAGCTTTTTGCTTATGACAAAAAGGGGGAGTACACCCAGTTTTTGATGTGTAAGATATGTTAGTGTGATTTATTTTTTCTTTTGGAGAATTTAAGAGTTCCACCTTCATGACCATAGATGTGTCACTGGGCAAATACAAGGAATACATTTCACTTCTTCTGAAGTGATTCTAGTTGACTCTGAAACCCAAGACTCTGATACCCTGTCCGTGACTCTGATTACTTATGCGCTCTGATTACTCGATTTTCATCTATGTCATAAGTTTTTCACTCTGAACTCTTATATCATTTAGCTCAGAATCTAGACTTTACTAACGTTTTCATCAAGTATTAGATTCAGGGGGAGCTAAGCTCAGAATCAAGCAGTGACTTGAATTCAGAATGAGCAAGATAAACTATTCACATCAGGATAAGTATTATTCTATATCTCTAAACTCTGAGTGAATTTAGTTTAATGTTTAAGAATTGTTCATCAAAAATCTTAGTTTTGTCATCATCAAAAAGGGGGAGATTGTAAGATCAAGTTTTGATCTAGTAGTACAACTCTATGTTTTGATGATTACAAGTTAACCTTTTGATATGAACAATTGTGGTACTCTAACGTGTTTCTCTGAGTGTGCTATTTACAGGTTCTGACCTCAACTCAATCTCACACAAATCAGAAGCACTGTGTATAAAGAGCAACCCAAGCAACGCTTTCGTATTCACCATGTTCAGTATGAACAGTGGAAAAGCTTCAGAAGTTCTGAAGTTATACAAACTCTGATGTGGACTCAGTCACTAGAAGTTCTGAAGATCCAGAAAGTCTGATAACCAAGAAACACTGAAGGCTCAGATATTCTGATGGTGTAGAAGACTCTGTAGATCTAGAAGCTGATTAGTGAAATTCTGTTGTCCAGAAGCAAGATACTCTGAAGACCATGTTCTTCCTTCTGAGCTCAGAATCAGAAGAAACAATGGTCAGAGGATCTGGGCTTTCCCTCTGACTCTGATCAACCGGCTTCACAAGTTCCAATATGAAGCATTCCCCTGATCAGAAGTCTCCTAGGTTTAAAGGTCAAGTCGCTATCCAAGTACAAAAGCAACTGTACCTTCCTGACGACCTACCTAACAGTCTCAGACACAGCAGAAGCTGGATTTTCCAGAACTGCCCTCCAACGGTAGCATTTCCCATGCAACGCTCAACCCTAATCCTTGGAGTATATAAAGAGGCTAAAGACTGAAAGAAACGGCTAGAAGCATTCACATACGCGCAAGACAAACTTAAATTCTTCTAAGCTTTCTTTCATCTGAAATTCATTGAGTTTACTTTTAGCTTTTTAGAAGCAAATCTCTTGTAAACAATTCTTTGATAAACAGTTTGTTTAGTTCCTTTAGGAGATCAAGGCTGATCGGATCCTAGAGAAGACTAAGAGAGTGAATCTTAGTGTGAGCTAAGTCAGTGTAATTGTTAGTCACTTGTAGGTTTCAAGTGCAGTTGTAACTCTTACCTGATTAGTGGATTGCCTTCATTCTAAGAAGGAAGAAATCACCTTAACGGGTGGACTGGAGTAGCTTGAGTGATTTATCAAGTGAACCAGGATAAAATCCTTGTGTGCTTTTCTATCTCTTATCTTTAGCACTTAAGTTCTCGAAAGATTTGTCAAAATCTTTAAGGTGGAAGTTTTATACTGAAAACGTTATTCAAACCCCCCCTTTCTACTGTTTTTCATACCTTCATCCTTCAAGGGACATCTTTAAGGATTCAAAGATGCCCTTAGCAAACTCACGATCTGTAATCTTCTGGTACTCTTCATAAGAAATAGCACTTAGAAGAATTGCTCTAGCTTTGTGATGTTGTGAGTACAGCTTCTTTTGATCTGCAGTCATCTCTGACCTTGGGATCTTCTTGCCTTCTGCATCAACTGGACGCTCATAGCCATCCACAATAATATCCCAGAGATCTGCATCGAAACCCAGAAAGAAACTTTCAAGTCTATCTTTCCAGTATTCGAACCTTTGACCGTCGAACATGGGAGGCTTTGCATTGTATCCATCTTTTTGTGTTTCACTAGTGGTAGCCATTGTTTTTCACACCGGCCCGGATCACTGAACACTGTTAGGTGTGGTAATCAGAACTTGCGCTCTGATACCAATTGAAGGTATGAAAAACGGTAGAAAGGGGGGGGGGGTTTGAATAACTTTTTCAGGATAAAACTTCCACCTTAAAGATATTAGCAAATCTTTCGAGAACAAATAAAGTGCTTAAGGTAAGAGATAGAAAAGCACACAAGGATTTTATCCTGGTTCACTTGATGAATCACTCAAGCTAATCCAGTCCACCCGTTAAGGTGATTTCTTCCTTCTTAGAATGAAGGCAATCCACTAATCAGGTATGTGTTACAACTGCACTTGAAACCTACAAGTGACTAACAATACACTGACTTAGCTCACACTAAGATTCACTCTCTTAGTCTTCTCTAGGATCCGATCAACCTTGATCTCCTAAAGGCAAACTATACAACTGTATATGAAGTTCTTGTTTACAAAGTGAATGCTTCTAAAAAGCTTATAGTAAACACAATGAAATTCAAGATGAAAGAAAGCTTAGAAGGTTTGAATATTGCTTGCGCGTGTGTAAGTGCTTCTAGCCGCTTCTTTCAATCTTCAGCCTCTATTTATACTCCAAGGATTAGGGTTTGAACGTTGCATGGAAATGCTACCGTTGGAGGGCAGTTCTGGAAATTCCAGCTTCTGCTGTGGCTGAGAATGTAGGTTAGGTCTTCAGGATAGTACACTTTGCTTTTGTACTTTGGATAGTGACTTGACCTTTAACCTCGTAGACTTCTGATCAGAGGAGCGCTTCGTGTTGGAACTTGTGAAGCTGATTGATCAGAGTCAGAAGGAAGCTTGGATCCTCTGACCGCTGTACCTTATGATCTTCACTTCAGAGGATCAGTGCATGGTCTTCAGAGGAAGTTGCTTCTGGACTCCAGAGTCTTCACTCTTCAGCTTCTGGATCTTTAGAGTCTTCCACACAATCAGAACTTCTGAACCTTCAGAGTCTCTGGGTTGTCAGAACGTCTGAATCAACAGAGCTTCAAGTGAGCTGAGTCCTTATCAGAGCTTGATTTACTTCAGATCTTCTGAAGCTTTTCTACTGTTCAGACTGAACATAGGGAATGCGAAAGCGTTGCTAGGATCACTCTTTAAGCACAATGCATCTGATTTGTGTGAATTTGTGACAAGGTCAGAACCTGTTAAGAGCACACTCAGAAAACACGTTAGAGTACCATAATTGTTCATATCAAAAGGTTAACTTGTAATCATCAAAACATAGAGTTATACTACTAGATCAAAACTTGATCTTACACAAGCATCTGAAGGTGTGAAAAACGACTAGAAGGGGGGGTTGAATAGCGTTTTTAATATAAAAACTTTCCCCTTAAGATTTAAAGTAAATCTTTTCGGTTTCTCTAAGATAGATGGTACAGCGGATAAAGATAGAGAGAAGAGAGAAGCACACAAGTATTTTATCCTGGTTCACTTGATAAATCCCTCAAGCTAATCCAGTCCACCCGTTAAGGTGATTTCTTCCTTCTTAGAATGAAGGCAATCCACTAATCAGATAATTGTTACAACTGCACTTGAAACCTACAAGTGACTAACAATACACTGACTTAGCTATCACTAAGATTCACTCTCTTAGTCTTCTCTAGGATCCGATCAACCTTGATCTCCTAAAGGAATCACCACTAAGATTCACTCTCTTAGTCTTCTTAAGGATACTGACCTACCCGGTCCCTTAAGGAAAATCAAACAACTGTTTGAGGTTGGTGTTTACAAAGGTTTGCTTCTAAATAAGCTGAGTGTAAACCAAATAAGAATAGATGAAGAAAGTAGAGGCTTGAATCTTTTCTTGTATTGCAGCTCTTGATTTCTCTCTCTCATTTCTTTCTTCTTTTCTTCAGCCTTAAATAGTCCAAGGTGCAAAGGATATTTCTGTTGAGAGAATATGACCGTTGGAGGGCATTTCTGGAACTTCCAGAATCTGCTGTGGCTGAACCTTGGTAGGTAGGCTTTTCAGAATAGTACACTGCTCTTGTACTTCTAGATAGAGACATTTTCCTTTAACCATTGACTTCTGATCAGAGTTATGCTTCGTGTTGGAACTTGTGAAGCTTGGTGATCAGAGTCAGAGGGATGCTTGGATCCTCTGACCTTCGTAACTTCTGCTTCTGGACCTTCAGAGCTTCTGAACCTTCAGAGCCTCTGGTCCCTCAGAGCTTCTGGTCTTCAGATCTTCTGATCCTCAGATCTTCTGATCCTCTGATCTTCTGATCCTCTGATCTTCAGATCCTCTGATCTTCAGATCCTCTGATCCTCAGATCCTCAGATCCTCTGATCTTCAGATCCTCTGATCCTCAGATCTTCTGATCTTCAGAACTTCTGACGAATATATCTTCTGGTGTCAGAATCAGAACCTGTTTGTCAAAACACTCAAGACAAACATTAGAGTATCATAGTTGTTCATCCACAAATAAATACTTGTTATCATCAAAACATAGAGTTGTACCACATGACCAAATCTTGATCTTACAGCATCAACATGCATTCACAACCTGTATGGTCAGTCTGACCACAGTGAGAAACCCGACATGGTTGCTGAAGACTGGAGTCGTCTGTGCAATTGGATGCACAACTAGATTGATGAGATGATGTTACTCTACAATAAAGAAAGAGAGGCCAGAATTATTGCTGCTAGACAGAGATTTGAAGCTAGAACCAGGAGAAGACAAGCTCTACATGAAAGACGCTTAAGGGAAAAGCTCTACACTAAAATAGAAGAAGCAAGAAAGAAGAAAGAGGAAGCAGAAAATGCTGCAAGGCTTGAAGCAGCTCTACGTGAGTCTGCTAGGCTTGATGCTCTGGAACAAGCTGCAAAACTAGAAGCTGAGGTTGGAGCCCTTAAAGCTCAAGTGCTCGCTCCTGTTCAGGTCACAAACATCGCCTCATCCTCTGCACAAGCTCCTCACTCTGAACAAGCTGCTCCGTCTGCTCCAGTTCAGTCAGACTCCAGACTTGACCTCATTGAAAGAAGACTTGATTCTCAAGAAGCTCTTCTCCAGAGTCTTCAAGAGATGTGCGCAGAAATTTTGAAGAGGACAACTAAACCTTAGTTTAGGATCTCTCTTTTCCTCTGATTTTATTTTATTATTATTATCGTTTCTTATCTTTAACTCTGTTCCTTTTTATCAGACTATTTTCTTTTCTTTCTTATGTGCTTGCATAATTACTTGTTCCTTGTTACTTAGTTTTTACACATATGCATTAATCCACAAATAAGCTTCTTTTATTAAAATTAGTCATACATATGCATTCATACATTCAAAAAGGAGGATTTTTCCTCAAAGATCTACACTGCCTACGCATCGCTGCTTTCTCAAGCTCCAGACGATGCTGCCTATACTCTAATTGGACCAAGCTCTGGCGCACTCCCTGCCTCTCAGGACCCTCCGTCATAGTCTCTAGTGCAGTCTCCACCGCTTCTATCTTAGCAGCGTTATCCAGCTCCCTCTAGAAAAGATCTTGACGCTTATGACAAAAAGGGGGAGTACAACCCAGTTTTTTTTTTATGTGTAAGCTGTGTTAGTGTGATTTCTTTTTCTTTTGGAGAATTCAAGAGTTCCACCTTTATGACCATAGATTTGTCACTTCTTCTGGAGTGATTACATGCTCAATCGGTTGACTCTGTTACATTTACCTTGCTCATGACTCTGAATACTTATGCGCTCCAATATTCACATATTATCTATGTCATAAACTCTCACTCTGATCTCTTTTATTATTATTTAGCTCAGAATCTAGATATTACTAATGCTTTCATTAAGTCTTAGATTCAGGGGGAGCTAAGCTCAGAATCAAGCTGTGACTTGGATTCAGAATGAGCAACATAAACCATTCATCTCAGATAAGTTTATCTCTACTCTCTAAACTCTGAGTGAATTCAGTTTATTGTTTAATAATTGTTCATCAAAATACTTGGTTTTGTCATCATCAAAAAGGGGGAGATTATAAGATCAAGATTTGATGATGTAGTACAACTCTATGTTTTGATGATTACATGTTAACTATTGTGTATGAACAATTATGGTACTCTAACGCTGTTTTCTGAGTGTTTATGTGACAGTGACTCTGGTCAATACTCACACTTATCAGAAGCACTATGCCCAAAGAGTAACCTATACAACGCTTTCGCACTCACTATGTTCTTTTGAACAGTAGTATATGCTTCAGAAGTTCTGAAGTTTACAAGCTCTGATATGGATTCAGATCACTTGAAGTTCTGAAGACCAGAAGTTCTGAAGGTCCAGAAGCTCTGAAGGTCCAGAGGATCTGAAGGATCAGATATTCTGAAGGTCCAAAAGCTGAGAAGTGAAGACTCTGAAGTCCAAGAGTAAGCTGGCTCTGAAGACCAAGTATATTATACTCTGAGGTCCAGAAGAAAAAGTTACGAAGGTCAGACGATCCAAGCTTCCCTCTGACTCTGATCACCAAGCTTCCCAAGTTCCAACATGAAGCATCACTCTGATCAGGAGTCAACTAGGATAAAGGTCATGTCGCTGTCCAAGTACGGAAGCAAATGTACTATCCCGACGACCTTATCTGAGATATTCAGCCACAACAGAATCTGGAAGTTCCATATTTTCCCTCCAACGGAAGCAATCCATGCAACAGATACAACTCTAATCCTTGGAGTATATAAAGAGGCTGAAGATGAAAGATGCCGCCTAAGAAACTTTGTTCAAGCTCAAGCAATATTTTTATTCTCTTAGCAATCTTTCTTCAAACCGATCTTATTGTGTTTACCTTAGCTTTCTGAGAAGCATTTCATTGTAAACCCAAACATTAAAACAGTTAGTTTGTTTTTCCTTAATGGACCAAGGTTGGTCAGATCCTTGAGAAGACTAAGAGAGTGAATCTTAGTGTTTACTAGTTCATTGTATTGTTAGTCACTGAGCAGGTTGCTAGTGTAGTTGTAACAAACTCTGATTAGTGGATTGTCTTCATTCTAAGAAGGAAGAAATCACCTTAACAGGTGGACTGGATTAGCTTGAGGGATTTATCAAGTGAACCAGGATAAAATTCTTGTGTGCTTTCCTCAACTCTTATCTTAGCACTTTACATTCTTTGTTTGAGAGGTTTGTTAAAATCTCAAGTGGGAAAAGTTTTATCTGAAAACGCTATTCAAACCCACCTTTCTATCGTTTTTCATACCTTCAACCTAATCATGGGGGCGGTGGGATCCTACAACATGATAATCGGCCGGAACACCTTGAATTGTCTGTGCGCCGTGATCTCAACAGCACATCTGGCGGTCAAGTATCCGTTACCAAATGGGCGAATCAGAAGAGTTGTTGTGGACCAGAAGAGTGCAAGGGAATGCTATTGCAACACGGTGGAACGATACGGGAAAAAGAGTGCTTCGACAGGACACCGATGCAACGAGGTCGACGTGCCGGAGGAAGACATAGATCCGAGAGGCAAGAGGCGAGTCAACAGGCCCACGCCGATCGAAGAAACAAAGGAATTGAAGTTTGGCAAGAAAATCCTCAAAATTGGAACCAGGTTGACTGAGAATCAAGAACAAAGGTTATCAAAACTGTTAGGTAAAAATCTGGATTTTTTTGCTTGGAGTCACAAAGACATGCCTGGAATAGATACAAACTTCATTTGCCACAGGCTGGCATTAAATCCCGGCGTCAAACCAATAACCTAGACGCGCTGGCGAATGGGCGATGAAAAGGAAAAAGCGATTCATAAAGAGGTTAACAAATTGCTGGCGGCACACATGGAAAATGGCGCATGTGTGTGGACTACACGGATCTAAACAAAGCGTGTCCTAAAGATTTTGACCCGCTGTCAAGCATCGACAAGTTGATGGATGGGGCGTCCGAGAATGAGCTGCTAAGTCTGATGGATGCCTATTCAGGGTATCACCAAATCAAGATGCACCCTTCGGACGAGAACAAGACAGCCTTCATGACCGCCAGAGTGAATTATTGTTATCAAACGATGCCTTTTGGATTAAAGAATCCTGGGAAGACATACCAACGATTGATGGATAGGGTTTTTGAAGATCAAGTGGGAAGGAACATGGAGGTTTACGTCGATGACATGATCGTAAAGTCGGTTTTAGGAACCAATCATCATGAAGATTTGTCCGAAGCTTTTGGCAGACTCCGAAAGCATAATATGAGACTCAATCCGGAAAAATGTTCTTTAGGGATACAAGGTGGGAAGTTCTTAGGCTTTATGATATCATCAAGGGGAATTGAAATCAATCCAGATAAGTGCAAAGAAATTCAAGAAATGAAGAGCCCAAGCAGTGTGAAAGAGGTGCAGCGCCAGACGGGGTGGATCGCGGCCCTCTCTAGGTTTCTCCCTCATTCGGGCAACAAGTCAACCCCGTTATTTAAATGTCTCAAGAAAAACACAGCTTTTGAGTGGAGTCCAGAATGCGAGGAAGCCTTCAATCGCCTTAAGGAGATGTTGTCTGCACCGCCCGTTCTATTGAAGCCCATTCAAGGTTTCCCTTTACATTTGTATTTCTCCGTCAGCGACCATGCAATCAGCTCAGTAATTCTTCAAGAAATAGATGGTAAACAAAAAATAGTTTACTTTGTAAGCCATATGCTCCAGGGGGCGGAAGTCAGATACCAAAAAATAGAGAAAGACTTTGTAAGCCATAAGGCTCAAAAGGGTCAACTAGGGACAAAGATGTTATAAAACAATTTTTGAAGTACAAGAAAACCTACCAGTCTCAAGAATGCAAGTCTCCTAAAGCTACACTCAAGGAGGCATAAAATGAAACACAGAACCAAGAAGTGCAAGTGAGTCAGGATCCTCCAGGGAAATTATATAGTGAAGGGTCAAAGATGGACCCTTGTGGACTCAAATCAACTATATCCTCAAGACAACACTTAGAAGAATGAAGTCTCTCCCTCTCTTTTCCAAACATACAATCACTCCCCAAAAGAAAGCACAAAGTATCCACTTAAAAACATTTTCAAAACCAGCATCATGTGAGAGAGCAAAACTTGGGAACATGTCATTTGAGTAAAGGGCATAAAGACCAAGGTATAAAAGACTCTATATAAAAAAAATGCATGATCAAAAAGATAAACAAAATCTATAAAGGAAAAATATGCTAAAAATGCATGGACTAAAACTCAAAACAAGAAAAGAACCTCCTTCCAAGTGATTGAGTGCCTCCAAGTGTTCTCCACTTTGGCTTTTATTTCCTGAAAAACAAAACAGAAGACAAAACGTAAAACAGAAAAAAAAAAAAAAAAAAAAAAAACATGGGTTGTCTCCCATTCAGCCCTAAGTTTAAGTCTTAGGTAGACTAAACTTCAAACTCGTAACTCAAACCAAAAATCACAAACAATCCCCGGCAACGGCGCCAAAAACTTGTTGGTAAATCCGCAAGTGTACGAATCCACCCGGTTTTAATTATCGAACCACAGGGATTGTGAGTGACTAAATTCAGCTTAAGCCTTGAGAATGAAGGTTTGTTTTATTGAAATGATGAAACGTCGAAGTAGTAAAAAGGGAAAATAAACATAAACTCAGAAAATAACATGCTTTGGGTTCTTGTTCAACTAGTCAATTTAAGCACATCAATCTAAGCACATGAACTCATGAATCTCTCCTTGGTGATATAGCCTAGTTACTCACTTATTGATTCCTCACATAAGCAATTCTCACATACGAAAAGCTAAGCCCAATTCCTTGTGTACTTAGTCATTTATATGAGGTTTTAGATCATGCAAATTCAGGCCATCAAACCCCAACCCTTCCTCTATTCCTAGTAGCAAGCATAGAAGGGGTAATCCCAAATCGGTTCCCTAATCTATAACAAACTTCCGTTCTGATTATAGAATAGTATAAAGCAAGCATGCATACAAGCTTAGATTGAAATTCAGAAAATGGGATTCAAGGGAAGAAGAAGAACATGTGGGAAAGAACTTAAGATTATAACTCAAATGTAAAAAGTCTTACAAAGAAATCCAAAGCAAAAGAAGAGAGATTAGCCAAGCATGGCAAGAGCCATGCTTGGCTAAGAACCTGAATTACAAGCTTAGAAGCCCTCTCACACTCTCCTAGATGCTCCTCTACCTCTGAGCTTATGTAAAAATGAAAGTAGTATCAAAGATTCAACTAAACACCTATTTATAGACTTTTCTGACGTTCCAGGGCGCTTGAGCGCTAGGCATTGGCGCTCAAGCGCCATTGCTCCAGAAAGCAATTTTCAGCATCAGAGTACTGGGCGCTCGAGCGCTGGTGCTGGGCGTTCGAGCGCTAGACTTAGTTTTTTCAGCTCCTTTGCATCTGTGTGCTGGGCACTCAAGCGCTGGTGCTGAGCGCCCAGGCGCCAATTGCTCGCCCAAAAACCTTCAGAATTCCAACTTAACTCCCCTTCAATGCAAACTTCAAACCTCCAAACCTCTTGGCCTTTCTTCTTCTCCAGTTTCACCTGATTATTCTCATCAAAGCTCAAGGAAAAATATCAAGGATACCAACCATTTAATTGCACAAGGGACTCAAAACTAATGACAATTAACAAAAGACTCAAAACTATACTAACATGCAACTAAAGCCCTTATAAAATTACAAAATTACTAAACTAATGCAAATGCACAAATAAAAGTTGAAATGCATGAGAATGCATGAAACACTACATGAGACATAAGAAAAAGACTCAAAACTAACAAAGAAAAACCCTAAAAACATCATATAAACCCGGTTCATCAGAAAGGTTGGGGCACATGCTTTAGCTGATTATGTGGTAGAATTAATACCAGAAGTCGGCGAAAGGGTAAACACGCAGTGGACGCTTTTCGTTGATGGGTCATCGAATGAGAGCGGGAGTGGAGCAGGGGTCATTCTGCATGGACCTGGGGAGTTAGTCCTAGAGTAGTCTCTAAGGTTTTAGTGAAGGCTAGTAATAATCAGGCAGGATATGAAGCTTTAATTGCAGGTTTGAAGTTGGCTATCGAGGTTCAGATCGATAGTTTGCTAGTAAGGACAGATTCTCCGTTGGTGGCGAACCAAGTGAATGAAGTATTCCAAGTGAAAGAGCAGGCCTTGATGAAGTATCTAGAGCGCGTTAAGCTCCTGATGAGTCGATTGAATGAGGTAGTGGTCGAGTTCGTGCCGAGAACACAGAATCAAAGGGCGGACGCCCTGGCGAAACTGGAAAGCACTCGGAAGCCCGGAAATAATTGGAGTGTGATTCAGGAGACACTCGCCAATCCAAGCATAGAAGGGGATTTGGTGGTCTCTGTTGGATGGACCCCATCGTGGATATCTTGGCGGGAGAGCCAAGTGGGGTAATGAAGTACACAAAAGAGCAAAGGCGAGAAGCAGGGCATTATACACTACTTGATGGAACGCTTTTCCGAAGGGGATTCAGCTCGCCCCTCTTAAGGTGTCTCCCACCCGGTAAGTATGAGAGCGTTATGGCGGAGGTTCACGGGGGGGTTTGCGCCAGTCACATAGGAGGGAGATCCCTAGCGAACAAGGTTCTTAGGGCAGGATTTTACTGGCCCACGGTAAGGAAAGACTGTGAGAAATTTGTAAAGAAATGCAAAAAGTGTCAAATGTTCGCAGACTTGCCCAAGGCCCCGCCAGAGCAGCTAGCCACAATTAGCTCGCCATAGCCTTTCGCCATGTGGGGAGTTGACCTCGTCGGACATTTCCCAACCGCCAGGTCACAGATGAAGTTCATCCTCATGGCGGTGGACTACTTCACCAAGTGGGTGGAAGCCGAGCCCCTAGCAAGCATTACTGCAGGCAAGATCGTAAACTTTTACTAGAATAAAATTGTGTGCCGGTTTGGGGTCCCGAGGGCGATTGTCTCAGATAATGGAACGCAGTTTGCAAGTAATCAGGCGAGGGAATTCTGT
Organism: Lotus japonicus; assembly: GCF_012489685.1. Classification (NCBI taxonomy): domain Eukaryota; kingdom Viridiplantae; phylum Streptophyta; class Magnoliopsida; order Fabales; family Fabaceae; genus Lotus; species Lotus japonicus. The sequence goes on from NC_080041.1 coordinate 30,812,146, forward strand.
GAAGATATGGGTATCCAGAGAAGATTCTCTTCAGTGGAGCATCCCCAGACAAATGGGCAAGCGGAATAAGCTAATATGGTGATTTTGCGGGGTTTAAAGCGTCGACTTTTTGAAGCAAAGGGAGCTTGGTTAGACGAACTTCCGGTGGTGATCTGGTCCTATAACACAACACAACATTCAACAACAGGGGAGACCCCTTTCAGGATGACCTATAGTGCAGACTCCATGCTGCCCGTTGAGATAGACAACAACTCCTGGAGCACGGCACCGCAGTTTGAAGGTGAGAACCCTTCCAACATGGCAGTAGAACTAGACTTGTTGTCTGAAACACGGGACAAGGCTCGTATCAGAGAGGCTGCAATGAAGCAGCGAGCTGCAGTGAAATATGACACGAAGGTTCGCCCAAGGGCCATGCAGGAGGGGCACTTGGTGCTTAAGAAGCGAGCCGGGAACACGGGAAACAAGCTAAACTCGATTTGGGAGGGCCCTTACAGGATTTTGAAGGTATTGGGGAAGGGGGCCTATCACCTAGAAAGCTTAGATGGGAGGCAGGTGCTGAAGGTGTGAAAAACGACTAGAAGGGGGGGTGTAACGCCCCGATTTCTCGAGTGTTACACAGTAACTAATTAACCAATTTTCGTAAAGAGTTTTCGTCGATTCACATATTAATCTTCAATTAATGACAAACCTTTCATTTTACAAAAACTCTTGAAACATAACCTTTCCAAAAAACACGCGGAAGTAACCAACTTCGTAAAACTTTTTAAATAACCAACTGTAAAGAGTACGAAACAAAGGCCTGAATGAAAATAAAGATTACATCAAAACTTGTTCATTCGAATTTAAGCAATAAAATTGTTCGATACCAACCCTTCGGAAACTCTCAACCCCAACAGAAAACAAAAGACTCTCAACCCAAACCCTATTCCTTAGCCTCTTCCTCTTCCTCTAAAGTGTAGTCGTCCTCCAGTATTGGCACGTCACGTAGCATCAACTCCCAAGAATGAGTCATCGCCATTATCTTCACGACCATCTACCCCCCCAATTAAACACATAGCAAACAAGCAGGGTCAGGTCCAACAAAAGAATGATAATGACAAAATCAACAACAACATATATAATATAAGTACATTATATGTCTTTTATGGGAAAGAGTCAGTTACTAACGGAATCTCACTTCACACAACCCACCAAAACTTCCATGGCCATAATCACGATCATCCGCAGATGAACAAATCTCGGAGGGGACTCACCGTACAACCCTCAATCATGTGGGGGGACTCACCGTCCGCCAGACTCACCGTCCGTCCACAGAATCACAAGGCGACCGCAGTCAGCCAATCACGTGGGGACTCACCGTACAACCCACAAAACACCCTCGCGTGCAAGGTACCATCGTTCTCATGGTCCATAGTCCTCACCAGACCTATGTCCAATTATTCACATTTACTTGCAAGCGAGTTTATTACACTTTTCTCTTTGTTAAGTCTCTAAAATCAATCCTAGAGTCTTATCATACTCTTTATACAACAACCTTCACAACACAACATTCACGGGTTACAAGGGAATTACGGCTAGGTGAGCGACCCTTGAACCATTAACTCAGAAAATAAATATAATCCACGTAAAGGAACGCAAGAACATTCACTCATGCATAATATATCATCGCAACTTCAACATATTGACAGCAGAAACAACTTTCACAAAAATAGAGCCACAGAATGCATCTTTCAACCAAAAATCACGTATGATACCTTTCTAGAAAGCTATTTTAAATATCTACAACTCTCTAGTTACACACTTGTTCATTTGAGTCCCAGAATTAGGTGATATTAGGCCTTAAAGCTAACTGTCCGGAACAGGAAGACAGCAGGTGTGACAGTTACTAAACACGACCCCCAGATCACATTACTAAACCAAAAATTATGATTTTTATATGTCTGGAAAGATATTTCGAAAATCTACAACTTTCATTTTAATCACTTTTTCATTTGATGACCATAAACAGGTAAAAAGGGGCTCTGAAGTCCGCTGTCCAGTACAGGAAACTGGCAGCGAAACTCCCATGGCTCTATGGTTTTCAAAAATAATTTTCCTTCCTTCCCCTTTGATCATGGCAATCTTGGTACAGCCCCAACAACCCAAATATCTACTCAAAATTTCAGAACCAAACATTTAGCAAGGATCATGTTATAACAAGTGTAAAATAGCACAAAACTTAACAAATACCATGGCAACTCGCATAAAATCATAGATTCAGATCATAAACAACGTTTGAGGATCATATTCATGGCTTTTCAAGAGAAAAATTCCAGCAAGCAAGCATGTACAGGAAATCATGCAAAAACAGTCCAAAACTCAAGTTGTTTCTCATGGCAATTCATGGCATATTCCCTAAAGAACCTACCCATTCCTAGAACCAGCCCTTACCTTTGTCCTTAGGCTTGAAGAAAAGATGAAAGTGAAGAGCAAGGTTCTGGTTTCTCTCCTCTTCTCCCACGTGTGACCTTCCTCTCTCCCTCTCACTCGCAAACTCCTTCTCTCCCTTGCGCGAACACGTCGACGGTGGTGGGGCTTGGGACGGTGACGGCTAGGGTGCAAGGGGAAAGTTTCTCTCACTCTTTCTCCTCTGTTTTACGTGTTTCAGAAGTGTTCAAGGTTTCTTTCTTCAGAATAGTGTGAAAGGAAACCCTTTCCCTCCCAATACCCTTCATAGCCTGCGTCCCCTCTCTTGGGCTAGGGTTTGTTTTCTTTCAAGCCCAACCCAAGTCAAAACCCTTGACCCCATCACTTAAGAACTTACTCAGAACTGAAACTAATCAAAAACCTCAGTCCTTTTTAGTAATATCACGATCACACTCGGAATTGAAAGGAAACACATCAATTAAATCCGCTGGTACTGTACAGCCAGGACCATCGTCACTAAACCGATGATATCTCGAGCTACAGAGGTCGGAATGACCTGATTCCACTTCGAGAAATTTCTAGACTTAAAGGGCTACAACTCTCATGAAGGAAGTTTTCCCAAATGAAGTCGTTAAGACCCTCTAAAAATTCGCACAAGTTGACAGTTCTAATCTGCCAGCTATCAAACATTAACTAAAACTTCAATTTTATTCGAACTTCCATAAAATTGTTCCAAATTGAACTTAGGGCCTTACAGGGGGGGGTTAAATAGAGTTTTGAATATAAAACTTTCCCCTTAAGATTTAAAGTAAATCTTTTCGGTTTCTCTGAGATAGAAGGTGCAGCGGATAAAGATAGAGAGAAGAGAGAAGCACACAAGTATTTTATCCTGGTTCACTTGATAAATCCCTCAAGCTAATCCAGTCCACCCGTTAAGGTGATTTCTTCCTTCTTAGAATGAAGGCAATCCACTAATCAGATAATTGTTACAACTGCACTTGAAACCTACAAGTGACTAACAATACACTGACTTAGCTCACACTAAGATTCACTCTCTTAGTCTTCTCTAGGATCCGATCAACCTTGATCTCCTAAAAGAGTGAATCTTAGTGGTGATTCCTTTAGGAGATCAAGGTTGATCGGATCCTAGAGAAGACTAAGAGAGTGAATCTTAGTGTGAGCTAAGTCAGTGTATTGTTAGTCACTTGTAGGTTTCAAGTGCAGTTGTAACAATTATCTGATTAGTGGATTGCCTTCATTCTAAGAAGGAAGAAATCACCTTAACGGGTGGACTGGATTAGCTTGAGGGATTTATCAAGTGAACCAGGATAAAATACTTGTGTGCTTCTCTCTTCTCTCTATCTTTATCCGCTGCACCTTCTATCTCAGAGAAACCGAAAAGATTTACTTTAAATCTTAAGGGGAAAGTTTTATATTCAAAACTCTATTCAACCCCCCCCCCTTCTAGTCGTTTTTCACACCTTCAATTGGTATTAGAGCGCAAGTTCTGATTACCACACTTAACAGTGTTCAGTAGATCCGGGCCAGTGTGAAAAACTCATGGATTCCACCACTACTACAAGAAAATATCAATACAGTGCAAGACCACCTATCTTTGATGGTCAGCAATTTGATTTCTGGAAAGACAGAATCAAAAGCTTCTTTCTTGGCTTTGATCCTGATCTCTGGGACTTTGTTGTTGATGGCTACACCCCTCCTGTTGATGAACATGGTGTAAAGATCCCAAGGAAGAAGATGAGTGAAGATCAAAAGAAGGAGTTCAGAGATCATCACAGATCAAGAGCTATTCTGCAAAGTGCCATTTCATATGAAGAATATGAGAAAATTACTGATCGTGATTCCGCTAAGTGTATCCTTGATTCCTTAAAGATGACACATGAAGGAAACAAGAAGGTGAAAGAATCAAAGGCGCTGTCCTTGATCCAGAAATATGAATCCTTCATCATGGAACCTAACGAATCCATTGAGGATATGTTTTCCAGATTTCAGTTGCTCGTAGCTGGAATACGACCTCTCAACAAGAGCTACACAACTAAAGATCATGTCATAAGGGTCATCAGATGTCTTCCTGAAAGCTGGATGCCCTTGGTGACTTCAATAGAGCTCACAAGAGATGTTGAGCATATGAGTTTAGAAGAACTCATCAGCATACTGAAATGCCATGAGCTGAAGCGCTCTGAGAAGGCTAAATCTGAGAAGTCAAAAGCTCTCCAAGCTGGAGCAGAAGAATCTGAAGAAGCATCAGAAGATTCTGATGAAGATGAGCTGAATCTGATATCCAGAAAATTCAACTGCATCTGGAAGCACAGACAGAGCAAATACAAAGGCTCATCAAAGGACAAAAAGTCAAAGAAGCATTTCAAACCAAAGAAAAGTCTGATGGTGACTTTTGATGAATCAGAGTCAGAGGATGTTGACTCTGATGGTGAAGTTCAAGGACTCATGGCTATTGTCAAAGACAAAGGAGCAGAGTCAAAGGATGCTGTTGACTTTGACTCACCATCAGAAGGAGATCCTAACTCATACGATGAAAATGAGGTATTCGCTTCTTTCTCAACCTCTGAACTGAAACATGCTTTGTCTGATATCATGGATAAGTATAACTCTTTATTGTCTAAGCATAAAAAGTTGAAAAAGGACTTATCTGCTGCTATTAAGACTCCTTCTGAACATGAGAAAATTATTTCTGATTTGAAAAATGATAATCATGCTTTGGTAAATTCTAACTCTGTGCTTAAGAACCAGATTGCTAAGTTAGAAGAAATAGTTGCTTGTGATGCCTCTGATTGTAGAAATGAATATAAGTATGAAAAGTCTTTTCAAAGATTCCTGGCTAAAAGCGTAGACAGAAGCTTAATGGCTTCAATGATCTATGGCGTAAGCAGAAATGGAATATATGACATTGGTCATTCTAAACCTTCTGAAGTTGCTCCATCATCTCTTAAGAAAGGAACTTTCTCAATGTCAAAATATCATGCTCAAATTCCTTTATATTATCCTGTTGAATGACCCAAAGTTGTCAGAACTTCTGGGCTAACTAACAAGAAAGGACCCAGAAAGTGGGTGCCTAGGGATAAGATTATATATGTTGCAGATATCTTCAATAGGTCCATCGAAACTCCAACCATGGAACCTGGACGGTGGATGCAGGCAACACATGACGGGAGAAAGGCATATGTCCCAAGATCCAAAACTTGAACCTGAAGGTGAAGTTAATCTTGGAGGCATCAGTAGAGTAAGATTTGGTCAAGTCAAAGCTAACTGAAAAAGCTTGCAGAGATGAGCATGACCGTTTCAGAAAGAAACAAAGACTCAGAACTTGACAAACCAGAAGCAACAACATCAGAAGATGCTACTACAACTTCTGACTTGCGTCATCAGAAGAAGAGTAGGTTCCTAGCTTCTCATTCTGAAGTATCTGAAGATGAAATTTTGTCCAGAACGGAGATGTCACCAGAACCACACTTCTGCTCTCATCAGAAGATACACTAATCAGCAGCCAAGTATCCCTTGGTATTCCTTCTGAGGGGGAGTATTTCGTCTTATGCTCTTACTATTTTTTTTTCCACCTTCATTCTTTTTGCTTATGACAAAAAGGGGGAGAACTAATAGTATCTTGACAACTCCTATATTATTTAGCTCAGAATCTAGATATTACTAACGTTGATATTAAGTATTAGATTCAGGGGGAGCTTAGCTCAGAATCAAGCACGAGTCTTGGATTCAGAAGGAGCAAGATAAACTATACACATCAGGATAAGTTTTAACTCTGATACCTTATACTCTGAGTGTATTCAGTTTATTTGTTTAGAGTTGTTCATCAAAATACATGGTTTTGTCATCATCAAAACATAGAGTTGTACCACATGACCAAATCTTGATCTTACAGGTGCCACAGTCTTGGAATGCGGCGAGTCTGAGGTACTATTACAGTTGAAGCTTAAGGGAAAGCCCAACTTGGCGCAAGGGCGAGCAGCTGAGTGTGGCTCACGAAGACTGATGGACTAAAAACAAAGACATGTTCTTGTTCTCCATCTCGGGAGTTTGATGACTATAACGTCAGATTGAAAATACAAAATTGTATCCAGCCATTTCAATCACACTGAATTGCGGCAAGAGCTAGGTGGGAAACATTCACTGAAGGTGGCGATCTCAACACGACCTTGATGTCCGGGGATCGCTCCGGAAAAACCGACGCAACTTGCCGTCACTCGTCCGCGATGTGTGCGGATAAGCTTCTTATCCACAAAACCTCCCCGAAATATGGGCGAGCGAACCTAACTAAGCTAAGTCTCGGGCAACCTATATGGCCATTGGGACCCGAGCGACTATAAGTCCTCGCCAAGCAAAGCTGGCCAGGCCACGCCTGATCTTTCGGGAAATATGGTGTGAACAAAGCCTCAGTTCAAAAACTGAGCAAAAGTTCTTGTTAAACCCAGCACACCACCATTGTCGTTGAACGTAATTCAGAAACAAAAAAAAACTGAAAGGGGGTGCGGGAGAGAGCGAGAAAAGCGTGGGGAAGCGTCAAAACAAACGTAGGAAGTAAAACTTAACTTGTTAATTTAAAGATGAAAGTAAGACAATAAGAATTAAACAAAGTAAAAAGAAGCGACATTACAATTATTCAAAATAAATTTACACATTATATCTTCTTCTCTTGTTCCACAGCTTCCCCGAGGTCGACTTCAGCGACTTCCAGGGGGTCTTCCGGACCCTCTAACCCAGCAGGAGTAACCCTTTTAAAAACACCCAGTGAGTCAAGATTGATAGTAGGATGGAGGTGCTTGACTTGAGCTTTGCGATCAGGAAGCCGCGAAAGTTTGGGTGGCGGCTTGGGCCTCGTGGTCATCCAAAAGTTTACACTTGGATTCCAGATCAGATTGGGCCACAGCAAGCGCCTCATTTTGGCCCACCAGTTCCTCACGCAAATCCGCAATCTTCTTGTCCTTGGCGGCGATGATTTTTTCCTGAGAGGTAGCAGCGATCTCCTTTGCATAAAGTTCCCGCTGGAGCTCCTCGACCTGGGCCTCAAGTTTTTCTTCCTTCTCGTTCGCCTTTATCATCTCAAGCTTTGCAATTTGCATCCTTGAGCTTCTGCCGCATTTTCTCTGTCTTACTCTCCTCCGCCACCAACTGATTGGACAGCCTAGAGCAGGTGTCATTGGCCCGAAGGTTGTAAGAACGCAGCTTCTCTACCTCTTGGCGGAGCCCGGAAATTCTAGTAAGAGGTCGCGCCTGCCAGGCCACTTGGGCGAATAGGCAGCCAGCGCGGAGAAGATTGGACACAGCTTCCTGGGCAACGTCTTGCGGGTTCTGGCTGGAGGCCCCACTTAATTTTTCAAGATAAGGGTGGGATAGGAGAAAAGATAAAGGATCTGGGGAGAGCTGCTGGAAGGACCCGCGGGCTGGGCTGCTGAGAGATTCTCCCCCTCGCCACCAACCCCAGGAGAATTAGGGGTCGAGGCACCGAGGGTCACCTTGACAGGCGAAGGAATCGGCGGACGGATGGAAGAGGGTGATCGCTGACCTTCCGCCACAGTTACGGGGCGAGGAGCATCTGGCGTATGGGAAGCATTAACCTCGCCAAGATGGGCGGACGCCAAGGGGTCGCAGGCGCTGTCTGCGACAACAGAATCAGGCGTGACGAACCCTCCGCATGTGTCGGTCAAAAGAGTGGTTTGAGAGTTTGACTTGCCCACTTTACTCCTCTTGGGTGAGCAGGCGCTCACTGGTGAACTCTGTCTTTTTCCTCCGACTTGGACCGGAGAGGGCGCCTTGACGTTCCCTTAAGTAAAGGCCTTCAGCAGATCGACGGTAGAAAACTTCATGATTCCTGCAAAGTAAAGGGAAAAGTCGTTAGTGACAAAAAAATACTAAGAGGGAAGCTCGAAGGTGACGTTTGGAGGGGAACCTAATCGAGGGAAAAGTTTGGAGCCTGGAGAGGCGCCGAGCAATTCAGCGCAACTTAGGCGGGGAAGCTGAGACAGGACCCCAAAGGCAAAATTTTCTCCGGAAGAGGGAAATGCCTTAGAGGGATCAGCCATGGACTTAGGACATTGGGTCCAGTAAAGCGGAAAGAGGGTTTTCCCTCCTTTCTGCATGAATGCCGAGGGGTAGGAGGGGTGAACAATGACCCGGAAGTACCGACGGGCCAAGTAGGAGTTGGAATCAACTTGGAATGGAACAAATCGTTCTCGACCCGGCCGGGGCGCCAGAGCAACCCAGTCGTGGGACCCCAGGGATCGAGAATCAACTTCAAAGAAAAAGGAAATCGGGGGAAGGGAAGGCGCTGCATCGACACTACTGCAGAGGATTTCAAAACACCTTACATAGGCCCAGGCGTGGGGGTGAAGTTGACAAGGTGAAACGTTGACATCGCACAGAACTTGGGTGAGAAACGGGGAGAAAGGGAGTTTAACGCCAAGATCGAGGAACAAATATTCGTATACAAAAAAGAAGTGGCGGTCTTGATCTCGGCACCCGGTGGTGCGAAGGAGGTTCTCCAACAATGGGGTGCTACAAAGACCGTCATACCTGCGAGCAAGGTCGGAAATAGAATCGCTGGTGGAAAGCTCTGATGGCTGGTCAAGGATTCCTTGGGTAGGAGCATCCTGGAGGAGGGAAGGAAGACTGGCGAAGGTTTCCAAGCGGTGAGCTTTGATCTCCTCTATGAAGGGGAGGGTTCCGGTCAGGGGCATGATAAAATGATGAGAGAGGGGACAAAAAACCAACCGGAAGAAGGCTGTGTGACGGGGAGCAAGAAGGGCCGGGGTCTGTAGAGTCGTCGAGGGAAGCCGGTGCGAAAGCCAGAAGCAAGGATGAGAACAGTTGACAATAAGTGGTGAATAATGGAGCAAGGGAGGATTTAAAAGCTAAAGTGGGTAGCAGTTGGGAAATCGTGTCCCATCGCGGTAAGGTGGAATGATTACACTAGGAGAACGTGACGCGGTTTTTGGGGGAATGGGAACGGCAATAAGTGAAAGTTGCAACTGCTGAAGTTCATTGGTTTAAATTCAAATTGACAGGCTTTATTGTGATTTGAAGGGACATATCGGAGATAGCGGTTAAGATTTTGTAAGATTCGTTGGACCTAGTGCTATCCTAATGTGTTACATGGGGCTTACACGCGTCAGTTTATCGTGGTCCGTGGCGAACATTGCTGGAACAGGGTGAGGGATCCAAGTGTTGTCGCCCCACAAGCCGACTTGTGGACTCATGGGATCAAATGAGTTCGCAGGGAAAGTCAAAAAACTAGTCTTAGATTCCAGTTACCAAGCCATGTTGGCAATTATGTTAAGTTGTTAGGTTTTGGCTTTAGGTATTTTACTCATGATTGTCGCCTTGTATCTGCTTTTTCTTTAAAAGACACGCTCAACTCTCATGCTTCGAGCTCGGTGTCTTGTGGACTGGGCGAGACCCTAGGGTCTCTCGCCCAGGCGCGCCAGCCCGGGGTGACGCGCGAGCCAGGGAGTTGGGCCTTTTCCTGGGAGGCCCAACTGGCCCATTAGGAGAAGTTAAGGGTGCCAAGCCCAAACCCCGAATGTATAAATAGGGAGTGGTTACCAATTGTAAGAGATTCTTGGCTCATTTAAGAAATAACAACTCGAAATTCAGTTACTTTCTCTCTCTAAGCGGTTACGCTCTCACTCTCTCTAGATTCTCACTTCACGATCCTCTCACTATGGGTACCGTACCTCATCTCTATGTTCTTGGATAGAACACAAAATTTATGTAATTTTTCTTTGTTCTGTTTGGGACTTTCAACAATGGTATTTTAAATTTATTAAATTCTGTAATAAATTTCTGAATTTTTTGCTTTTGTTTGGGACTTTTCTGGATTTTTTTCTATTTGTTGCTCCTGCCTCTTCATTGATATGTGCTTCCCTCTTTTAACGAGAATTATGTTGCTGGTTGAAAGAGAGAAAATGATTTTTTAAACGAGCAACAAGTTAAGGAACGTTGCTTAGCTTTTAGCAACTAGCTAAGCTATGTTGCTTATTTTCTCGAACCAGGTTAAGTAACTTGGGTTGACGCTTGCTCTAAGACGAAAAGTCGTCAAAGGAAGGGCAAAGGCCACCAGACAATGAAGGATGCAAAGATACCCTATATGAAGGAACATCTAGTTGACCCACAGACAATAGTGATTGAGTTTGGAATGCAAGCTCAACTGAACCCATTGATGATGTTGACAAATTGAACATTGCTCAACTGGTGAAAAGAAATAAAAGGAAGGTAACTTCTACCTCCCTGGCATAGATCAACCTACGTTAAAGAATACCAACTTTGTGCTTCTTCTCGCCATATAGAAAGATAAGTAGTAGAAGGCTCTGTTGCAACAGTGCTTCAACCTCTAACTTGTTGGCAGATCACTCATGCACGTAGATAAGGAAAGGCTCCTATGCTACTAAAGCCAAGACTTATGAAATTGTAGAGCTACTCTGAAGAAAAGAGAAAAAGATAGAGGTTGTTGACATTGTTGAGGTTGAAGAAGATGATGGGCCCACTAATGAATCTAGTGTGTGAAAGGATTTTATGAAAGATTGAATGAGATTCTCTCTTCAAAGCTACTTTGGAATGTTGCTCCAACTCAGAATCAACCTCATACGATTGAAGTAGAATATGAATCCATCCAATGAAGAAGCTTCAGCAAAAAAGTTTGCTAATGAAGTATTTTTAAATTGCAATCCTCCTTCTCCTACTCATTTACTATCTTGATCCATAGAGGACCTTGGGGCACCTCTATTCAATCCTACATATCTCATAAAATAACACCTTCATCACTCATCGCCGAACCATTAGACCACATAGTCCAAACTTCAACTACTAACCACAAACTCTGCCGTAATTTCCATTATTGCTACACCACAAGTCACAACCTATATATCCTTATCAAACCAATAATATTCCACAAACTACTATTACCCGATCACCTACCTTAGTGTTAGATAAAGCTTCACTATCAACTATTCATGCCTTAGCAAAACTATCCATAGATAATTATACTTTGGCTAACACAATTTCATCTATGCCATCCAAACACAAGCCACAAACACGTCCTGCCACTTCCATAGGCTCACCCAAGTCTGCCCTTAAACCTTTAATCTATGCACTTTCTGTCACGACCCACTCTAGTACGTGACCGGCGCACAGGCTAGCAACAACCAAACCCTCAGCTAGCCTGGCAAGCCTAGAGATAAAATCACTCTATGGACACATAAATTATAGTATCAAGTTCTACTAAAATTTCGACAGAGTTTTCTTTGTATTTTCAACATCATCATCATCAATATGATAAATACCTGTCATAACATACATCTAGATATCCAACAACCAGATTTTACATCATAACAAAATAGCTTCTGTTATAGGGTTTTAAGAGTACAAACCCAACAAAGTGCTTACATAGTGAGTTTAATAATTGCAACTCAAAGTAAGTAAACGACTCTCTATCCCTATGGCTGCATCATATTGGAGTCGACCAAAAAGAATATACTAGCCACCGCACAATGGAGGCATACCAAAACAATAACAAAGCCCAGAAATCTACTACTCAGCTGCTTGTGATTCTAAAAAAATGGAAATAATAATGGGGTAAGTCACAAAGACTTAGTGAGGCATAATAAATAAAGTGCGTGGAAAAGAAAAGCACTAAGGCACGATCATTAAAACCAGATTTTTGGTATATCATATATATACATAAGAAACTTTAAATCAATATCCTCTTGGACTTTTTTATAAATCTCTGAAAGCTCCATACACTTTCACACAAGCTTTAAATTCAATAACGGAATAACAAAAATTGGGAAGCAACTTCAACCTTCATCATTCAACAAAAATCACCTCCACAAACTATATGCATATAGGCCGCATTGTCTCTTTGTTGCGACAAACGGACGCTACTAAAAAGCACGAATTTGCATAGTCACATTATCTCTTCGTTGTGACAAACGGTATTATACTATGACATAAAGTGCATAGGTCGCATTATCTCTTCGTTGCGACGAACGGTACATATGTCGCATTATCTCTTCGTTGCGACGAACGGTAAATATGTCGCATTATCTTTTCGTTACGACGAACGGTAAATATGTCGCATTATCTCTTCGTTGTGACGAACGGCTTTCCGAAATATAACTCATCACATAAATTTCAAACATAAGATTTGATAGAATATAGTTTTAGGTTCAGCTCAAATACCAAAAATATATATATTATGTACTAACATTTCAAATCTCATTAAGCTTCATTTTTCCTTCTCATGAGTTTAATTTCTAAACTTTCACATAGTCATCACATAACGTTCTTGAATCTTCTAAAATCCTTAAAAAGAAACTTAAAGCTTAAATAATATCACAACGTATAGAGTTAAAAAAAAACATCACAAGTGATCAAAGGCCAAAGGTTTGCAGCAACAACAACAAAACTGAGTTTAGGCACCAATTAGTTCATGTACTTCAAAACATGGTATAAAACTCATGGACATAAGATATAATATATAAAGAGCTTGAACTGAAAATATAGTTTGCGTTTCTCCCATGAAAATTAAATATAAAAACTTGCCACTTTATAAACTATGCACTCACAACTATGAAGAGCAAGCTCAAACCCTTTCTGCACCTTCCATTGGACCAACAGAAACGCCTCCTTGTGAATCCGAGCATCAATAATGGGTAGCAAAGAGATTAGATAAAAACCCCCAATTTATGAGACTTAGGGTTTTAGAGAACTCATGAAAAAAAAAAAATCAAACTCTTGATTTCCTACTATGCCATGACAGTACCCACTACTAATTCATGCCATAAAAACAGATTTCTTAAATCGTTGGGTTGTAGAGTTTATCTCAAAGTGCTCTAAATAACCCAACCCAAAATATGTGTAACCTTCTAACCACCCAATTTCAAAGCTCAAACTACAACGGGTATTAGTGTTTCTTTCTCTTTTCTACTGTTGAGCTGGTGCATGAAATAAAAATGGTGAAGATGAAGGTATTAATTGAGGGATAAGGATTTTGAGAGAGAGGAAGATTGGAATGAAGACAAAATGGAGGGGGAAGAGCTCTCGGGTGACATTAGAAAGAAAACAGTGGGTTTTCAACCCATTTTCTTTCTTTAAAAAAATATTGCACCACTTTTTTTTTCTTCCCCTGTTAAGTGAAACGGTTCGTTTCACTTTCTTTCGAAAAAACAAAACTAATTAAGTGCATTAATTAGTGACCTGTGAAGTAGAAGATTCGGAGCAAGAATATGATAACTTAGATATTTGAATTACCTTCTAAAGAGAATCGTATAGACCCTCTATGCCATATCAAGCTCCTACCACAGTGCTAATTGCTTCTAATAATTCAAAGTCGATCATATCTAGGGATGATGAAGTGTATGAAATTATTGCACCCCCTCATCCGTCTCATGGCATGAAGCTTGTGGATTAGGCTGAGAGGTACAACATCCCTCCCCTTATCCATGGGTTATTTACGAGAACCTACTGCCTTAGTGCATGGCATATTGGGAAGTTCCCTTTGAAGATGCGACTTGATACTAGAGAGAGGCAACACGAAGATGGCGAACGGTGGTCAGCTTCTACCCCTACATTGTTTGGCGCAACTTACCATAAATGAGTTTATCCGATCCTCTTTGTTGATACAAGGGATTGAGGCATGTTGGACCTTGTACTCTTTCTCAATCGTTGCACAGATTACAACCTTTTGATAACCCCTGATATGGTGAATCCAATCAAATGTTTTGCTATACATATTTTCCACAAGAAGAAGCATATCGGGGCTTCATCAAAGTCGATCATTGGTTGGAAGGCCCTAGTTCAGCCGTTAGAGTGAAGAACCAGTCTTCTGAAGAAGTGCTCACAGGAGCCATGTATTATGCTGGAAGAATTTAATAAGTGTTGTCCTTTGGACTGGGCGGGACATAAAGAAGATTATGTCCCGCCCAAAATGAACAATAAACCATTGAAGATAGCCATGGCGGGAAGTGCAACACAACGAGCTTCATTACCCTCCCTTAGATGATGGACCCACAAGCCAGCTGGAAGATTCCTTTGGATTTGTCTTATATGTATAGGGATTTGGGCCCTGATTGTCAGGCCCAAATATAGGAAAAGTCCATATCATGACCACCCCCTCTATAAAAGGGGAGGTCATCCACTTGTACGAAACAAACTTTTTCAGCATTAATGAGAATATTCCTTTTATGGTAGTTTTGCTATTCTAGTGCTCTGCTAGGGTTTACTTTCTGTCACTCTTTTACGTAAGCTTGCCCTAGTACAGAACATTGGCGCCGTCTGTGGCTCTGACTTAGCTCTTCCGGTGACAAAAGGAGGAATTGCGAGCCATGGAAACTCGTTCATGCGGCGGGGGTCGACGCGATCATCGTCGGCGCGGTGGTGGTCGACACGGCGGTCGCGGCGGCGGACGAAACAACAACCGTCCCGTACTGGACGAGCAGGAGCAGGAAGCTTCCTCGGAGGGGGTCCACTCAATGGCGCCGTCGCCAGCGTCATTGGTGCATGCAGCTCCGGGAAGACCTTCAGATCTGATCGCTAAATCAGATCCAGGTGTTCGGCGGCGTTCAACACCGCCTGAATATGTAAACTTGGAAGATCTTAAAACCACTGCTCCACGGAGAGCGCAAGAGGCAGTGACAGGTATCACGCCTGCGGCTTTGCAACAAATGTTAGATACCTTGCAGAAGGTGCAGTCCCAAAACGAGCAGTTGCAAGCCCAAGTTGAGTATCTTACTCAGCGGCAGGATTTTAAGCAAGAACAACGTCTGGAGGCGGAGGATGTAGTTGAATTTCAACCTTTTGTTCCAGCCATAACTAGAGTGGACATTCCAAAGCACCTGCAAACCATGACATTAGACGCCTTCTCGGGCGAATCTGATCCTATGGAGCACCTCAGATATTTCAATACTAAAATGGTGATCGGCGGGGCGACGGATGCGGTAAAATGTAGATTATTGCCCTCCACGTTCAAAGGCATGGCGATGCAGTGGTTCATTCGACAACCGCCCTTCTCCATTGATAATTTCACTGATCTGTCCACGAAATTTCTGACTCAATTCTCCGCCAATAAAACCACAAAGGCAACAATGTTTGATCTTATCAGCATACATCAGCAACCAGGTGAGAAACTAAAAACCTACATGGCACGCTTCAGCAAGATGGCGGTGCAGTTGGAGGATGAAAATCCAGACGTCTGTTTGGCGTCATTCAAAAATGGCCTTCGGGCGGGAGATTTGAATAGAGACTTAACAAGGCGACCGGCAAAGGATATGATGGATCTTCGCGCTCGTGTTCAAGAGTTCATATTAATCGAGCAAGATGATCAGAAGAAACAAGAAAGAGAGGAAGGACGCAAACAGTCTCAGACCGGCGGTGTTTCACAGGAAAAATCCAAGGCGGGGAAGGAAACCAGGGTAGCGCAAACCCCCCGTTTACCAAGACCGGGACCATACCAAAACTTTAAACCTGGTTTTCAAAATACATGGCACAGAAATTCACAAGGTCCCACTGCTGCCACAGCTGGTCAGCCTGGTGCTTCGCCAACGCCAGTCCCACTTACTAAGTTGAATGCACCCTTAAGTACCATTTTAAGGGCAGTTGGGCAGACCAACGTTGTGCAGTATCCTCCACCACCACGGCGGCCGCCAGCTAACGTGGACACCAATAGGTGGTGCGAGTACCACAAGGCGTTGGGGCATACGACAGATAATTGTTGGAATTTAAGGCGGGAAATTGATCGTCTGATTAAAGCTGGTCATTTGGCAAACTTTGTTAAAGACACGGCAACGCCAGAGGTAGCTAAGATCACTCAGGGGGACAAAGGCAAAGGTAAAGAGATAGTCGAAGAGTTGGGCGATCCTGTTGGGGAATGCTCATCTATTGCTGGAGGATTTGGCGGGGGTGCAATTTCAAGTAAGGCTAGAAAACGCTATGTGGCGGCAGTACACTCAGTACAGGAGTCGTACGAAGGCGAGTGTTGGGTGAATCATTCCCCTATTATATTTACCCCTCAGGATTTCGCGCATGTAATTCCTCATGACAACGATCCAATTGTGGTGACAATCAGGGTTAACAATTATGTGACAAAGAAAGTATTCTTAGACCAGGGATCTTCGGCAGATATCATCTATGGAGACGCCTTTGATCGCTTGGGACTAAAGGAATCAGATTTGAAACCATACAAGGGAACTTTGGTGGGATTCACGGGGGACCGTGTCAGTGTACGGGGATACGTCGAACTTTCGACTGCCTTTGGAGAAGGAGAGTTTGTCAAGAAATTTCAAGTAAAGTACTTAGTATTGGCGTGTAGAGCCAATTACAATGTACTCTTGGGGCGAGACACCCTCAACAAGGTCTGCGCGGTCATCTCAACTGCTCATTTAACTGTTAAATATCCCGCCTGCAACGGGAAGGTCGGGATATTGCGTGTAGACCAGAATGCAGCAAGGGAGTGCTATTTGAGAAGCGTGGCGCTCTATGGGCGAAAGGCGGCTAAGGAGAGCCATCGAATTACAGAAATCTTCCCACAAGAAGGATTTAGCTTGGACCCAAGAGACGATGCTGATGATTTTCGCCCACAACCTCTGGAAGAAACCAAGCAGGTGCAAGTCAAGGACAAGCTTCTAAAGATTGGCAGTAGTTTGACAGCAGAACAAGAGGAAAGACTAGTCACCCTTCTGGGTGATAATCTAGATCTCTTCGCATGGACCATCAATGATGTACCAGGGATCGATCCCAAGGTGATCACTCACAAACTAGCCATACGACCAGGGGCGACCCCAGTCATCCAACCAAGGCGAAGAATGAGTGAAGAAAAGAACAAGGTTGTACAATTAGAGACTGAAAAATTGATCAAGGCTCGCTTCATCCGTGAGGTACAGTACCCAACGTGGCTCGCCAATGTTGTAATGGTCAAGAAGGCCAATGGGAAATGGCGAATGTGCACGGATTACACAAGCCTGAACAAAGTGTGTCCCAAAGATTCGTACCCACTTCCCAATGTTGACAAACTTGTGGATGGAGCTTCAGGGAATGAACTTTTAAGTCTCATGGACGCTTATTCGGGCTATAATCAGATTATGATGCACCCCTCGGATGAAGAAAGTACAGCATTTATGACCAATCAGGCGAACTATTGTTACAAGACAATGCCTTTTGGTTTGAAGAATGCAGGAGCTACGTACCAACGGCTTATGGATAAAATTTTTTCAAAACAAGTAGGCAGGAATATGGAGGTGTATGTGGACGACATGATCGTAAAGTCCGCCAGGGCTAGTGATCATGGGGGTGATCTCAAAGAAGCGTTTACCCAGTTAAGAACATATCAAATGAAGTTGAATCCTGAGAAGTGTTCTTTTGGGATCCAGGGAGGAAAGTTCTTGGGATTTATGTTAACATCAAGAGGAATAGAAGTGAACCCTGATAAGGGAAGGGCGATCTTGGAGATGAAAAGCCCAACAAGTGTAAAGGAGGTTCAGCGTTTGACAGGGCGAATGGCCGCCTTGTCACGTTTCTTGCCAATGGCGGGTGACAAAGCGGCCCCGTTCTTCACATGTTTAAAAAAGAATTCAAAGTTTCAGTGGACAGAGGAATGCGAACAAGCTTTTACCAAATTGAAAGAAACATTGGCCACATTACCAGTACTCTCCAAGCCAACACCAGGCGTTCCCTTAGTGCTCTATTTAGCGGTTACTGACAAGGCGGTAAGTACGGTGTTGCTCCAGGAAGAAGGAAAAAAGCAGAAAGTTATATATTTTGTGAGCCATACTTTACAGGGGGCAGAATTGCGATACCAAAAAATTGAAAAGGCGGCTTTGGCGATTCTGAAAACTGCAAGGCGCCTCAGACCTTACTTCCAAAGTTTCCAAGTCAAAGTTAAAACTGATGTTCCCTTAAGGCAAGTACTTCAGAAGCCTGATTTATCAGGGCGATTGGTTAGCTGGTCAGTGGAGTTATCAGAATATGACATACAATATGAGCCAAGGGGCCAAGTCACAGTCCAGAGTTTAATTGACTTCGTGGCGGAATTAACACCCACTGAAGGAGAGAAGACTCAAGGAGAATGGGTCTTGTCTGTGGATGGATCCTCTAATAACGCTGGAAGTGGGGCGGGAATAACAATTGAAAGTCCAGATAAAATGATCATTGAACAGTCTCTCAAGTTCGAGTTCAAGGCGAGCAATAATCAATCTGAGTACGAGGCTCTGATTGCCGGCTTAAGGTTGGCCATCGAGTTGGGAGTCCAGAAGTTATTTATTAAAGGAGATTCGCAGTTAGTGGTCAAACAAGTGAAAGGCGAGTACCAGGTGAAGGATCCGCAACTATCCAAATATTTGGAAGTGGTGCGCAGATTGATGATGGAGGTCAAAGAAATCAAAATAGAACATGTCCCGAGGGGACAAAATGAGAGGGCTGATGTGTTGGCGAAGTTGGCAAGCACAGGGAGATTGGGCAACTACCAAACAGTCATTCAAGAAACCCTACCTCGCCCGAGCATTGATTTGGTAGAAATAAAGTTGAAAGCTGTAAAGTCGTTCAGTGAGGGCGAGTTACCTTGGATGGAAGCGATTAAGACCTTCTTAGAGAATCCACCAAAGGAGGATGATTTGAACACGAGAACAAAACGCAAGGAAGCCAGTTTCTACACACTGGTGGATGGTGAGTTGTATCGGCGAGGAATCATGTCTCCTATGCTCAAATGTGTTGATACCAAGGACGCCCTCGGAATAATGGCGGAAGTCCACGAAGGTGTATGTTCTAGTCATATCGGCTGGCGATCATTGGCAACAAAAGTGATAAGAGCAGGATTCTATTGGCCAACCATGAAGAAGGATTGTTTGGAGTATGTTAAGAAATGTGAAAAATGTCAAGTCTTTTCTGACTTGCACAAGGCTCCACCAGAAGAATTAACAACTATGATGGCGCCTTGGCCGTTCGCCATGTGGGGGACTGATATCTTAGGACCATTCCCTGTAGCGAAGGCACAAATGAAGTACATCATCGTGGCGGTTGATTACTTCACTAAGTGGATAGAAGCCGAGGCGGTGGCGACTATCACAGCTGCCAAGGTTAGGAACTTCCTGTGGCGAAGGATCGTTTGTAGATTTGGGGTCCCCATGGCGTTAGTAATGGATAATGGAACCCAATTCACAAGTAGTGTTACCCGGGAATTCTGTGCAGAAATGGGAATCGAGATGCGATTTGCCTCTGTAGAACATCCACAAACCAATGGGCAGGCTGAATCGGCTAACAAGGTTATCCTGAAAGGATTAAAGAAGAAACTGGATGAAGCAAAAGGGCTTTGGGCGGAGGAACTGCCAGGCGTTCTTTGGGCATACAACACCACGGAACAGTCAAGCACAAAGGAAACCCCGTATCGTTTAACTTATGGAACTGACGCCATGCTCCCAGTGGAAATTGAAAACCAAAGTTGGCGAGTGGCTCGGTTTAATGAGAATGACAACGGAGAAAACTTAATAGCAAATCTAATCATGCTGCCCGAGGAACAACGAGAGGCTCACATAAGAAATGAGGCGGGAAAAGTGAAGGTGGCAAGAAAATTCTCAACGAAAGTAGTGCCAAGAAAAATGAGGGTAGGAGACTTAGTAGTCCGAAAAAATACAATACCCGATAAACACAACAAACTTTCACCCAACTGGGGCGGGCCTTACAGGATTGTTGGCGATGTTGGAGGAGGAGCTTATAAGTTGGAACAACTAAATGGTCAAAAGGTTCCACGAACATGGAACGCCTCCCATCTAAAGCAGTATTTTAGTTAATAGAAACAACGAATGTAAATGAAGTCGCACTCTTTTTCCCTTTCTTTGGAAAGGTTTTTAATGAGGCGACATTTGTAATGAAGGGACAATTGTTCCCATACGAAAGAAAATTAATGAAAAAGTTCATTTCAACAGAATCGCATATATTTTTTAATTTATATTACGAGTTCATGCAATGCAAATCGTATCAAGGTATGCAATACCGCGAGTAAACCTTTCGGAATAAGAGAGTATCGCCTTCAAAAGTTAAAAGCCTTGGCAATTCTAGTGGCCACTAGAAACCAAGCCTCGTCAAAAAATCGGCTAAGGTACGTAAACCAAAGTAACAACGAAAGTGGGAAACAACTAAAACAACGAATGAACTTAAAATGATTCATTTAAAGTAGAGAAAAGGGGGCGACGCCCATACATGATTCGGAATGAAAATAAAACAGGGCAATGCCCAAAGAAAAATTTCAACTTCATAAAATAAAAGCAAATTCAAGCCAGGTTCTCGTTGTTGGCGTTGTTGCCCTGGCTTGTCCCAGCTTGAGGATCTTCCTTCCCTTGATCCTCATTCCTGTGCTGCTCATTCCCATCCTCGCCATCTTCTTCGGGCTCACTCTCATCATCGAATTGGGGAAGGAGGTCGAGGCTAATGTCATCATCACCAACCACTTGACCATCCTTGATCTCCTTCAGCCACCCAATGCGGGTAAGATCAAAGCCCGGCTCAACTACACTTATCTGCTCTTTAGCCGCCAGAAAGCCTTGAGCATATTGGAGAGAAGCACGCCCTATGATGAAAGCATTCAGGCGATCATATTTCTTTTCCAACTTTTGGTATTTGGCTTGAATGGCAGTGTGCTTGTCATTTATGGCTTCTTTAAGAGACTTGGTCTTTTGAAGAAGCAGGTCCGAAGCAGCCAAGTCTTCAGTTAACTTAGCACACTTCTCCTCAGCAGATTTCAGCTTTTTGTTGGCAGTCTCAGCATCAGTTTTAGCCCGCTCATAGGCTGTCTTGTAATCAGCTGCCTTCTTCTCAAAACGGTTCTTGGCTGAGATCAACTCCTTCACGCACTGAGCCATTCCCGCCACAGTACTGGCGGCGGAAAGCGCGTGATGGATCGCCAAGGAAGCAATGTTGGGGGGGCCTTGACCGGAAATGTCCTTGTGAATCCGGTTGTCAAAAGTACGGGTCATGAATTCCAGCCCGTTGAAGTGAGGATCATTCAAACTTAGCAAAGGGGGAGGAGCCTCGCCACCAATGGCTGAACTAGGGCCAGCCTGGCCAAATGGAGTTGGTGGGCGGTTGATCAGCGCGCTTGAATCTTGTTGAGGGGGCGGGACATTATCATGTCCCTTCTTTTTCTCAGCTGGATGACTTTTTGGATCAAGAGTCGATTGGTGGAGAGGCTTACCACCAGCAGCACTTGAAGTTTTTTGACGTTTAGGGTCCCTGACGTTGTCAGAACCCGAAGTACCTTCATTCTTCTTCTTCTGCTCAGTCTCGGCGGCCCTCTTCTTCGCCGCCGCGGCAGATTGGGCGAGGTATTCCTTCATCTTGATAGGGTTCGCGTCAACCTTGCTTTTTCCCATCGTAGCTGTATGGAAAACACCAATTAGACAAGATACATGAACAAAAAGAGAAACATGTGCAAAGATTATAAACTTACTAAAAAATTGATTTAAAGTGCCGGATTTCGACGCCTCAATCAAGTCGTGACCGGAAATTACCGGTAGTGTGCGGAGGTAATCAGCGACGCCTTGTTCAGATTCGTCCAAGGCGTCGTATGAAACGGATATTTTTCGGCGAGGGTTCTTGGTCCAGTAAAAAGGGAAGAGAGGGTTATTGTCGGAATCTCGGAACAAGTTCTTTATTTCGGGCGACTCCACAACTTTAAAGTATTTTTTCTGCCATACTTTGTAATGGCTTTTAAGGGCGGTGAACCGACTCATGTTCTTACGGGCTAAAAGTGGAACCCATTTCACAGAAGTAGGTTTAGTGGTGACTGATTTATAGAAAAGGAAGAACAAAGGATAGGTTGGGGTGAAACTCAGGTGTTCACAAAGAATTTCAAAGCAGCGGAGAAAACCCCAGGCGTTGGGCTGGAGTTGGCAAGGCGCCACATTCAGAAAAGAAAGAACGTGGCATATAAATGGCGAGAAAGGAAGTTTGATGTTCAAGTCTAAGAAGAAATAGCCATAAACAAAGAAGAAATCGGGCGATTCATCGGCTGGTTCTTTGCGCAACAGAACACAGTCATCGTCGCCACATGGGAGGACATTCAACAGATGATCTTCATTATTCGAGGTGGCGGGATTTATCTTCGTGAAACCTTGAGCAGATATTCGAAGCGAATTAATGCTCCCAACACTGCTCCAGACAGAATGCAACAGACATTTATCTTCAACTAAATGCACGTTAGAGCGCCATTCAGGTGAAGACAAATCTCCATTAGAGGAGAGAATTGAGTCTACAGAACCGGCGGGACCAGAATCATCATGGGTAGAAGGCGAGGAGTGAATTTCAATTATAGAGGGGGCGACAACTTCCTCCTCCGTGGAGGGTGAAGAAAGTTCTAGGGAAGAAAGGCTAGCGTTTGGTATAGACATGCGAGGCAGTTTCATAAAAAGAAGAAAGAAGATGAACAAACTAAAAGTAAAAAGAAGATGAACAGAGTCAAAAGAAGAAAGAAGATGAACAGAGTCAAAAGAAGAAAGAAGATGAACAGAGTCAGAGAAAAAAAAAGAAGTAAACGAAGAATCTCAAGAAAGAGAAAAACTAACCAGAGGGAGAACTGTGAATTTGAGAAAGGAGAACGTCGGCGATAGGGGAGCACCGCGCAATGACGACGGCCGGAGGAAGAAAAGGTTCACCGGAGTTCAAAGAAGAGAATGAAAGCTGCGGTGAAAAGGGTTTTCAGAACAAAAGTTTTAAGAAAGTGAAAAATGAAAGGTCAAAAGGGGATTTTATAGAGAGAAAGGAAGAGAGAGAATGAGTGGGGGAAGATCGTGGGATCGTGGGATTTGAAATTTGAAAAGGTAGGAAGCGAAAAGACATTACTCCTCGAGACGCACAACTGAAGATTGCATTTATAACAAATAATGACGAAATCCCGGAAAATAAGGATACGTGCGTCAGTTGAAAAGACGTGGTTGACGGTTATGATTAATGGCGACATATCTTTGAAACGGCAACAAAGGTGGCGAAGCGTGAAAATGGCGATGTAACAACGAAAGTAAAATGGCGATGAACGAATAAACAATAGAGGCGAACTACTAGGTAACATGATGAAGACATTTCGACTCTTTACTCGAGCCTCATGTCTTGGGGGCATGTGGACTGGGCGGGACATAAAGAAGATTATGTCCCGCCCAAAATGAACAATAAACCATTGAAGATAGCCATGGCGGGAAGTGCAACACAACGAGCTTCATTACCCTCCCTTAGATGATGGACCCACAAGCCAGCTGGAAGATTCCTTTGGATTTGTCTTATATGTATAGGGATTTGGGCCCTGATTGTCAGGCCCAAATATAGGAAAAGTCCATATCATGACCACCCCCTCTATAAAAGGGGAGGTCATCCACTTGTACGAAACAAACTTTTTCAGCATTAATGAGAATATTCCTTTTATGGTAGTTTTGCTATTCTAGTGCTCTGCTAGGGTTTACTTTCTGTCACTCTTTTACGTAAGCTTGCCCTAGTACAGAACATCCTTCAGCCCCAACTTTCAGATATTTTGGCGTATTGACAACTATCTATTTGGGAGGGTATTTGGCCCTCATAGCTCGGTCAACTCTGCACTGGTTTCTTTTTCAAGTAGAACCTTCTTCTGTTTTTCTTTTTGATAGGAAAATGTTAGTTGTTAGAATGTTAGTAAATTAGTCCATCCTCAGAGTTCGAACCCTGGACCCTTCACCCTTCATCCCCTAACTCTTACAACTTGAGCTAACCCTTTAGGACATGGGAATTGCTACTTAATAATTGGTTTAGTGATTCTATCCAGTGGGACGGACACAATGCAGGAATCTAAGCCTGAAGTCCATTCTCATGCTCACAGTGCAGGTACCTAAGGCTGAAGTCCTTGATTCAAATCAAGAATCAAGTGAGTTTGATGATATTGAAGTCCATATATATGACTGCAGCTTCATGATATACATATCCCTCCTGCTTCACCACCTCTACTCTTGTTAACTGCCTAGAGAATCGCAAGCCTGAAGTGCCCATTATTGAAACATAAAACACAGACAACACAACTTAGAAGGATTAACGAATGAAGAAAAAAAATTCCAAAAACGGGGGACTATTAGGAAGTATCACTCTCTTCAATTAGATGAGGCTAAAGTCCTTGATTCTGACCAAGAATCAAGTGAGTCTGATAATGTTGAAATCCCTGATATGGAGATCTCTCCTTCTTCACCACCTCTACTCTTGTTGACGACACTAGATTTAATTTCTATGCCCAAAGTGCCCATTATTGAAACATGAAACACATACAACACAAATTAATGACCCCCAGACGAAATGATTGATCTGACATGAAAAGAATTGAGAATACAAAGGCAACGTGGCATGAAATAATTAAGATGTTCTCTTCGCCCAAGTCTAAAGAAACAATTCTCCTTAATTACTTAAGCCTTGGTCTCATGCGGGCTTTAGGCTTACAATGGATGAATTATGTTATGGTTGCATCAGGTCAGATCACTAGCAAATTAATGTTTGAATAACTGGTGACACCAATTATAGGTCATACTTTGCCTTAATACTTAAGGCTTGGTTTCTTGTTGCCTTGTGAATTTATATTGACGACCTGAACATAAGACACTTTTATTAAAGTTGTTTGTTTGGGCACAGAGGATAATAGGCTATTGCAGGCGAGTGCCTAAAGTGATGCGACGCGTCAAAGATAGCCCAAACCTAGGCAATTTGAAAGCCAATCGGCAAGTGTACGGATTTTCCGACGTAATACAAAGATATCGAACCACGTGGATAGTTGTTTATCAAATTGTTCTATGAGTTTAGCATTTAGAATTGTTTTTTTCTGCTTAAAACACATTTGTGATAAAAAACGAGAATTATAATTAAGAAAAAGAAGAACCCTGGGCAAAGCTCCACTCAGACCAATTATGTTTCTTACAGTTAAGTCCTTATATGAAGTTCAGAATCATTTTACATGATGTTATAATTAACCTCTACCTCTACTTGTTAATACCTTAATCAAGTAAATCATTCAATTTCATTTGCCAAACTTAATCCCTTAGTGCCTAGTCAATTCAATTGAAGAATGAAGCTTATAAGATCAGGCCAACACAATAAGTTCTTACCTTATACTTAAGTGATTGCAAACAAATCAATCTAATCACAGGTCCCTTTATCCTTACCAACTACCGTTGTGCTAGAAGAAAGCTAAACACTTGTATGCGCAATCAAGAGAATATTGAAACAGGGAAAAGATACATAGAAAGGAAGCTTTATTCATATAAGAAACCTAGAAGTTCAAACCACAATTAAAACTAAGGTTCACTTCTCCCAATGTACAGAGATAACTAGCCAAACATGGCTAGGGAATTCATAATGCAGGATTGTTTGTTCTCTTGTTTTTTCTGTTTGTTTTCTTTTCTTGGTTATCCTTGTACTGGGCTCAGCCCTCTTCTTCCTTTTTAATGAATATCTTTTTGGTTATTCCAAAAAAAAAAAAACCTGAAACAAGAGTGTTAAGAAGCCTCTCACAAGCTCCGGGAACCTAGAATTCTAAGTTTTGTTCAGAAAATTACAAGATAAATAAAAGAAAAAAGAAAAATTGAATGAATAGACTTTAGAACGGCCATCCACGAATGTGGGTGGCCCTCCTCCACGCACATGCGTGGGAAAAATAATTTTTAGCATCCTGGGATAGTGCTGCCATGCATGTGCATGGCCAATGTGGCGCACATTGTGGCCTTCACGTTTGAGGGTCAGTGCTGCCACGCATGTACGTGGCTTTTGTGGCGCACATGCGTAGCCTTCAGTTCTGGTTGTGTTTCTTCGACAGTTTTGCCAAGCATGTGCGTGGTATTGATGGCGCACATGCGTGGCTCATCTGACTTCCTTCAAATTCTGTAACTCCTTGTTTTCCCATCATCATGACTCCTTACTTGACCTTCAATTATCATCATTAGCCATCAAAATCACATCCAACCTACATAGAATCTCAACAAACCATCATTCCACCAATGTAACTCATCATGAGACCATTCAATTAATCACAATAGTTCAGCAACCATTCATTCAATTCAGCAAATAAAACTCCCTAAAAGACAATCAACACTAATGAACTCTTCAGATTTCAGCTTATAACTGACCTAGGAATGAACTCTAACTAAAACTAAAAAATAATATCAAATAAATAGACTAAAAACACCTAAACTAATGTAGATGCAAATATGCACTAAAAGGGACTCAAGTTGACTTAAAACTCATCAAAGGACACAAAAATATAAAAAGAAAAGACAAGAAGGACTCAAAAAACATAAATAATAAACCTCTGGTTATCACAATTTAAACCTACTAAGGCGACCTAGCCGTAGTAGCACTTGATATATTGTATATCTTACGCACATTCATTGATTAGGTCAAACACGCATGACCAGGGGCGAAGCCACCGTCCGACGACATTGGGCACATGCCCAGACTCCTTGGTGTGGCTCTGTTGGTACATCGGAAAAATAAATTGCACCCGCCAGGAATTTTTCCCAGCTCCTACCACTTGAGCTATCCTACGGGGACTTCAATTTTTTTTTTAGTAACATTTAATCTCATTATCACAATATATTAATTGATCTTTTATCATCTAATGTTTTTTGCATATTTCAAATACTTTTTTTTTGAAACAATATTTGAGATACGTGGCTTGAGTGGGAGTGGGACAATGGGAGAAAGAAAATAGAATTTATTTTTGATGGTGGAGACATAAATACTGATATAAATTTGGGCCGAGGGAATTATGCAATTATATACAATTTTATTTTAAAATATTTGTAAAATATTTGTATTTAATGTATCTAATAATTATATATATATACTATTTGTAAAATTTGTTTAATACTATATTTTTTAACTTTTTTCGATTTTCAATTGCATAAATATATATATAATGTTTGTTAGATTTTGTGTGTGTTAAAATGCCCTTATAATTTTGACTCGAGTGTGGTGGAGATCAAAAGTCTATCTAAAAGTGTGGCTCTTAAGGAATGAACTTTCAACCAAATTAATATTAAAATATATTTAAAGTTATTTTTTATTTAATATTTCCTAAAAAACTAAGATGCTAATGTTAATTAAAAAAGATCTTTTGGTTGAAAATTGTACATAAGATATTAACATTTAAAATCATGATAATAAGGGTTAGTTTGGTACAATACATTAATCTACTCTTATATATCAAAATGAATAATATTATGTTGTATAAACTACTTGCCACAACTACCACCACCACTCTTGCCACCAACATCGTTGCTGACAATGCCACCACCACCTCAACCACCACCAGCCCCACCACCTCGGTTAATGGTTATGTTCACTATTGAATACGCATCGATTGACGTTAGAATTGAGTTCTCTTTTCATTGCTCAATCTTCCTAGGTTTACTTCGGGAATAGAGGGTATGAGCTTATTGAGACTAATAAAGAATCTATTTATTTATAATTTAGGAATTTTGGAGCGCGCAATCCAACGCCGCCACCTCAACGTTTATACCTCTAGCAAAAGTGCCCACATCAGTAGTTTTCATGACGCGTCACGTTGTAATCTTCTAGAGATTGACCCAGACACGGAACTAGAGATCGACCCATAATAAATGCCTGAATTTAAATTCATAATAAAAACATTACCTAATGAGTACTATTTAAAACACACCGTCCAGTTACATTTTCATTTTTTTCACCGATGTTACAATTAGATAGATATATGGAACTCCGAAGTGTTTGGGAATGTTAATGACTCTAAGAGAAGACTAGTGCTAAAATTGAATAAATCTAGCTGATGAAGAGAAGAGTGAAAGACAAAGGGTATCAGCAGATTTATGGCATGTCTCAAAAATGGCCGAATCCATTCTTTTTCAGAAATCAAGGGTGAAATGGATCAAAGAACGAGACATGAAAACTAGACACTTTCACTCATTAATCAATTGGAAGAGGAAATCAGACTCTCTAGTGGGCTTAGTATTGGATGGGAGCTGGGTGGAGGATGTAGAAAGAATAAAAGACAATGTGAGGTCTTTCTTTGAAGAAAAATTCCAAAATCCGGGAAATTTCAGGAGACCTACTCTAGATGGGGTTCTTTTCAGCTTACTTTCTGAGGAAGACAACCGGTCTATTTGTGAATGGGTAGAGATTGAGGAGATTAAGGAGGCGGTGGGGATTGTGATAGTAGTAAAAGCCCAGGTCCGGATGCTACAACTTCAAATTCATAAAAGCTTTATGGGAGTTGTTGAAAGGTGACATTCAACGTGCGGTGGAGGATTTTTGGAACAATGGAGTTTGGCCAAGAAGGAGCAACGCTTCCTTTATTGTATTAATTTCGAAAGTAACCTCCCCACAGGGTATAAATGACTTCCGACCCATTTCTCTTATAGGATGTCTATACAAAATTGTGACTAAAATCCTAGCGAGGCGTATCAAAGGGGTTCTTCCGAAATTGATTGATGACAGACAATCGACATTCTTGGGAGGGCGTAACATGCTTGATGGAGTGGTGGTGGCAAATGAGATAGTTCATGCAGCCAAAAGCGATAAGAAGCCTACGATACTCCTCAAGGTGGACTTCGAGAAAGCTTATGACACGGTTGACTGGGGCTTCCTGAAGTACATGATGCGGAGAATGAATTTTTGCGGAAGATGGATTGAAAGTTTTCTCACCTTTGCATTAGTTTCAATCTTAGTTAATGGTAGTCCCGGGGAGGAATTCCACTTGGAGCGGGGAATTAGACAAGGAGACCCTCTAACTCCATTTTTGTTCTTACTAGTGGCGGAAGGATTAACAGGTCTTGTGCGGAACGCGATGACAACAGGAAAACTTAAGGGCTTCAAGATGGGAGCTAATGGTGAGTTGGAGGTACCCATACTCCAATTTGCTGACGACACTTTACTTATGGGTGAGGCCTCTTTACAAAACATACTTTCATTCAAATGCATTCTGTGTTGCTACGAGCTAGCATCAGGTCTGAAGGTAAATTTCATCAAAAGCTGTTGTGTGGGTATTAGAATGCCAGATGTATGCATCCATGCTGAATTGTAAGACTATGTCCCTGCCATTTGTCTACCTTGGTATACCGATAGGAGGGAATCCTAGACGTGCAAGCTTATGGCAGCCTGTGCTAATTAAGATGAGGAAGAAACTAACATCTTGGAAGCAAAAGTCCTTTTCATTTGGTGGAAGAATTTGTCTCTTGAATAGTATTTTATCCGCCTTACCTCTATTTTTCTTATCTTTTTTCCCATGCCGAAAGGCGTGTTGAAAGAGACTAGGAAAATTATGCGGAATTTTCTATGGGGAGGGACGGAGGAGAACTCGAAGATTGCTTGGGTTAAGTGGGAACAAGTGTGCAAACCGAAGGATTATGGAGGGCTAGGAGTCAAGGACTGGTCAATTTTCAATACAAGTCTTCTGGGGAAGTGGAGATGGAAGTTAATGCAAGGAAATTTAGACTTTTGCAGCAGGGTTCTAAAAACCAAATATGGTAATAGGACGCAGAATGGGTCCTTTGATGTTAGAGCCCGAGATTCGATTTGGAGGAAGGATTGCTTCAAAGCTTGCTTTGATACCACTGAATCTATTTGCTGGTTTGATGCAGGGTTATCTCTAAAGCTGGGATATGGAGGGTCAATCCGCTTCTGGAAAGACATCTGGTGCGGAGGGACTTTGCTAAAGGAGCAATTTCAGAAGCTCTTCCATTTATATCTCCAGAAAAATGCAACAATTCAGGAGATAGGGGATTGGGAGAATGGAAGAAAGACTTGGAGCTTTAAATGGAGAAGAGTCTTGAGCACCAGGGAACAAAGGATCCGTGATGAGCTGTGTGGGATTATTGATCAGATATCCGTAGTGGAAGGAATTGAAGACTCTTGGAAGTGGAGGGCAGAAACAGCGGGTATTTATTCTGTCAATTCGGCATACAGATCATTACAAAGTCATTCTTTGGGGGATACAGATCCAATTTTTCACCTCATTTGGACTTCCAAGGCAACTTCAAAT
The DNA here is from genome assembly GCF_012489685.1 of Lotus japonicus. NCBI lineage: Eukaryota > Viridiplantae > Streptophyta > Magnoliopsida > Fabales > Fabaceae > Lotus > Lotus japonicus. Next base: position 30,842,585 of record NC_080041.1, read on the forward strand.
ATTTCTTCTTTCATTTGGAAGGCTATGATGGGCAGACTACCAACCCGTGACAACTTGCTACGTAGAAGAGTGATTATCTCTATTAATGAAGCTTGCTGCCCCTTTTGCTCGCGGGGTGTGGAATCAGCGGATCATCTTCTGGTTGACTGTCCATTCGCTGCCGTAACTTGGATCAAACTGCTGGTATATGCACTAGTAGCTTAATATTTAAATAAATATTTATATTTAAATATTGGGTTAAACCTGAAAACCGTCCCTGAACTTTGAGCGAGATTTGAAATCCGTCCCTTGCCGGAAAATCTTCCTAAAGGCGTCCTTAAACTACGTTTTTTTTGTTGGAAACCGTCCTTGCCGTCGACGGAGCTCCGGCCGCCGTGTTCAGGTGTCATTTGGAGCCTATGTGGACATGCCACATCATTTAATAAAATGACGTGTAATTTTTTTAAAATAAAAATAAAAACTAACATAATTAAATTTAATTAACCCCAAAATCTTTCCTAATTTAATTTTTTAACCCTAAAACTAACACTAACACTAACCTAACTTCAATTCTTACTAAAATCATATCAAAACCCCCAATTCATCTATTCCTCCTTTAAAATTTGAAACCCATAATTTTTAGGGTTCTTCATCTTCTCTCTTCTTCTCCTTCCTATTCTTCCTCTCATCTCCTTCAATTTCTTCTTCCCTTTCTCATCTCTTACTAATCCCAAATAATTAGTAAATAATCACACAAATTTGGGGTTAATGAAAAATACTCAGAAACAATAGACAGAGAAAAGGGGTGAAAGGAGCAAAATTGGAAAAAAAGAGAAGAAGGGGAGTTTTGATTTATTGATCAAAATTATACAGCAATAAGCAAGTGTGTTGCAATTGCTTCTCTATTACTGCAGCACTGAAACTCACTTCTCTATTTCTTTGTAACTGACATTGATTTCTTCGAGTGTTGCAGTCAAAAATCACAATATCAATTTCAAGGTTCACGCTTTTGACAGTGACCACTTTGAGGCATTACGGCAACACAGAGAAATGGATGATTTGAGGGTGCTGCAAGGTGACCCGAGGAGTGATATACAGAACTCGAAGTGGTGGAAGAAAACGGAAAAACTGAAACTCGGCTCCCCAAAACGCGAATTCGGTGGAGGCTTTGGCTTCTTCTTCCTTCTGGATTCACGAAAAACAGATCTGGCACAGAGGAAGGAAGAGGAATTGAGAGGAACACGGGGTTTCTGGGTTATGGGCTTTTCTCTTTGAAGATTTGATTTTTCTTGTTGGGGGAAGGTTTTGGTTTCTGGGTTTTGGCCTGTGCAATGTGTGAAAGTACCAATTGCAACCGAGCACGGGGATTGCGTCCATATCTGCTCCCAGCGAGCACAACAGAAGCTCTACATTCTGTTGAAGCGTGACCCATTTCTCCACCACCTCCGTCTCCGACCCAGACCCTTCTCTGCCGGCGCCCCTCAATCCATTCTCCATCCTCCTTCAAGTGTGTTAGTTTTATTTTTATTTTTAGGAGATGAAGATAGATTTAGTGTTAGTTTTAATTTTAGGGTTAGAATTTTAATTAGGAAAGACTTGGGGTTAATTAAAATTTAATTGTGTTAGTTTTATTTTTATTTTTAATTTACACGTCATTTCATTAAATGATGTGGCATGTCCACATAGGCTCAAAACGGACACCTGGGCACGGTGGCCGGAGCTTTGTCGACGGCAAGGACGGTTTCCAAACAAAAAACGTAATTTGAGGGCGTCCTTAGGAAGATTTTCCTGCGAGGGACGAAAATCAAATCCCGGTCAAAGTTCAGGGACGGCTTTCAGGTTTAACCCTTAAATATTACAACCTAAATATGTAAGAGATACCTATAGGGTCACACGCATAGAATTAGCCCACTAGAATTATGTCTTATTGGACCAATGAAACGACCAGTTTTATATAATTATTTTATTATTAGAAAATTGGAAGAAAAAAAAAAAGGATTCACTAAACCTAACTTACCCTAACCCACATTGCAGCCCCACACCCCAATTACCATTGTCAATTGCAAAAACAAAAGAAGAAACCTAACATTCCCTTCAATCTTCCCCACGCATGTTACGATCTCCCCACACATAACGTCTTCGCTATCAAGAGCAGCAAAACTGTGTTCCCTTGACCCACTCCAACCTCCATCCTTCCATAGTTGTGTCGCCAACACATTCAAGGGGTTGTTACGAGTGTAGCAAGCAAGCATGACGGAGATGATGCATGCACCACGCCGTAGTTGGGAGGTATGTCTTAGATGAAGAAGTTCCTTGGCGCAAAGATCCGATGTGGTTCGTAATTTCATCTTTGATTTAGTGAGCAATTGAGAAGAATGGAGTTTTCTATCATTTGGTGAGGAATATTTGTCCTTGCAATATCTAGAACATATTGCTGTTCAAATCAAATTGTTGCAGCGCATGGAAGGATACAATGCCAGATGATGCACAAGAAAGATGCAAATGAATATATTTGGAGTTGATCTTTCAAAGGTTTTCTGTTATTGTGAACACTAAGATAGCAACCTAAGAGGGGGGGGGGGTGAATTAGGTTTGCAACTAAGTAGCCAAATTAAAATTTACAAACCAGAAATTACAGTAACAGAAGCATAAACCAAAAATACAGAATGAAAAATAGAAACTGAAATGCTGAAAAATAAAAAGTTAAGGGAAGAGAAGATCACAAACACGATGTATCCTGGTTCACCTTCACCAACCGAAGGCTACGTCCAGTCCCCCTTTCTGATTCGGGGATTTTTCCACTATGTAATATGATGTTCAATACAAGTCTCACACCAAGACTCTCACCAAAAACACCTATTACCCTCAAAGAAGCACACCACTTCTTTGTTACAAATCACTCACCAAACCCTATGGTGAACTCAGAATCAAACTTGATTCAAAGAGAAGAAGAAGAAGAACTTCCAATGGCTGAAGGAATTCTAACCCAACTACCGATGAAAGAATCCATTTCAATTTCACTCTTAAGCACAATATCACCCAAAGCTCTAAATTTTCTAAGTTATAAAAGTTGACAGTAGAAGCACTTTTAAAAAATTCCGTAAAAGCATGTGTAAATCGTAATCAGATTGGATCTGTTTCAGGAACTACTCAATAGAGTTTATATAGAGTGTAGAAGGTTACCATGAAACAAGACAACTGTGGAATGTTTTCTTTGAAGAAAAACCGTTTGCTCACTGCTTACGTTCCGGTGTGAATTGCAGTTTTACAAAACGTTGCAATCTTTAAGTTCAAATTATTTCTATTTGAAATTCTCCAACGATTAAAAGAAAATATCTCTATGCATACAGTCATGGCCATTCGGTGCAACATAAAAACAATTTTCTGTGTATAGCCATGATTTTGAATTTAAAAATTTTCAATAATTTTATGTTGGTAATTTCGTTAAAAAAAAGTATACCCAACATATTGCTTAACCACATGCTTGTCACATACGTTTCTTCTTTCTTTTTTTTTTTATTAACTATTATATTATAAACATAATATTCACATAGTAGACTTAATTTTTAAATACTCAGATTTTTAACAACCACAAAATAAGTTTTTGTAAATTTACACTAAAAGCTTATTTTAGTGATTCTACTTTTTTTAAAAAGAACTTAAAAAACATATTAGCATTGTTTTAAAGAGCCTTAGGTGATATCACACTTAAAAATGAACTTTTAAAGGCAAAGACCTATAACTAAAAAGCTATAAAACTTATCTTATGAAAACTTGATTTCTTGTGCTTTCGGTCTTCTTGGTCTTCAACCTTTTCTTCTTTGTTGATGTTGTTGTCTTCATCAAAACCCAGCCAAGGTCAAGGAGAAACTCTTCTTCACAGCTATTAGCTCTTTCGGGTATTATGAGGTTGCTGGGAGCAATCCATTTGATTCATTATAGTGGCTAATTCATTGAGAGTGATTTTTCAATCACTGTGACTTATTTTTAATAATTATATAACTGATAAATTGGTTATTTTATCATATTACCTATCTATTTAAATTGGGGAAAAATGTTTTACCATTCTTGAATTATCTGACAGCTGATTTTATGAAGTTGATTTGAGTTTGATTATGAACTGACATGAGAAAATAATTTATATTGCTTTGATTTTGGAAATTATGTGAAACTGAGATTATGAAGTTGAAAAGTTGATTTTGAGACTTTTGACGAGACTTGAACCGGTTTGAGAAAACAATTTTGGGGATCCTTGATAGAACCTCGTAGTCGTTAACGGAGGTAACGACCTAGGTGTACCTAGCTAGTTTGATTCCGGGAGGAGAGAGCTATCCGTTAGATGGAGCCGCCAGTCCACGGAGAGGGCTGTAAACGAGATGTAGCTTCCCCCGATGATATGATACGATGTGACATGTGACATGTGATATGAGAGAGGAAAGGGCTATCCGTTAGATGGAGCCGCCCCTATCTGATAGGCCATCCCTTAGGAGGAGAGGGCTATCAACGAGATGGAGCCGCCTCACGGTTTTACATGTGTGACCCTATTAAATTATATTTCTGATTTTGAAATGCTTTCATATGATTGACATGATTTTTATTCAGTTTCATTGAAATGGTTATTTATAAACTTAGCAGTTTGATCATCTCTTATTTGAAATGATTCTTATTAATTTTATCAATATTATATATATTATACACTCTGAACTGATAGTGAAAAACTCGTGCTTCATATGTTTCCCTTTCCTGTTCATGGTGGTTGTTAAATCCTCAGTAAGTCTTTGTGACTTACCCCTTTATTGTTTTATCCACAGATTCTTCAGCAGCTGAGTAGCAAGCTGTTCCTGTATTCAGATTGTTAGTTGTCTTGCTGGTAGGCCTCCATTGGCTGGTGGCCTCATTTATATTTTATTTCTTTTGATCCTAGCTATCTGCAGCTATAGGGAGTCATAGGTGAATTTAGTTTGGGGTTGACGTTATCGTTTTGTTTTTAAAAGTTGACGCTGAGCGTCGAATTCTGGTTTTGTACCTTTTCTTGAAAATTTGGATTTGGAGAATATTATTTAGCAAGTTATGTTATTTTGAGATTATTGAAAATACAGAATAGACTCTGTCGTTTTTTTATAAATTTATGCGGACGTATTTATCATGGTGATTATAAAATGGATTACGTTAAAAAGTCTTGCCGGACTTGGGGTGATTGTCTGTGCGCCGGTCACGACTTAGGATTTCGGGTCGTGACAAAGTTGGTATCAGAGCTTTGGTTGTAGGTCCTATTACTTGTAGACATGAGGTAGTGATAGAATCTTTCTAGTAAATTGTGAACCGCGGCACAACTTACTTCAAAGATGCTATTAACGCCTCATGAGAGTCTTAATGTAATTTCTAAGTGTGATTTGAGTTCGTTCCTCAATTCACTAAAAATCTGAGTCATGTCTTATATTCGATGAACATTCTTTGTTCAGTGAGGATACCACCTAAATTCGATTTCTATTAGAGGATGTGTCAGCTTATTAAGATCCTCTTTGATGAGATTGTGGTCGGTGTTGTAGTTAACGCCAAGGACCATCGCTGATATGAGCTTGTTGCTCGCTGTTGTAGCTAATGTTAACGTGCTTATATTGCAGTAATGAAATTCAAGGATGGTAGAGCTTACAATTGGTATGAAATGAAAGAATCATAGCATGACTAGCAATAACACGTTGGACTGGTTGTTGGGCAGCAACAATAGAACCCACGTATGACAATTTATGAGCTCCAGCAAGATGCTAGGCATAAGAGAGCAACAAAAGGTAGGTGTCACTAAAAAGATATAGGTCACACTAAGTCGGTTTCATGAAGGTTAAATTCTCCAAATTTTCTAGTACTTATGCACATGGGGAGCAAGTGAGGACTAATGGTGCTTTATGGAAACTATGGAGAGCAATTTGGATGCACACACGTTAGAGAGGTGGAGTTAACATCATTCTAGTTAGATGGTTTAATATATGATTGGTTTTGTGACTTTGTGCAGACAAGAACGATGAGATCACCTCCAATATCATAGGACAAATTTTGACATTTATAAATCGTTTGATACGAGAGTTAGAAACGGTTTGACTCATGTGTTTGAGTTGCTGGAGTAGGATAAAGTCAATGACACTAGGGAATGGTTCTAGTGGCCAGGTTTTAAACTTTGTGCAAAGTCATATATTAAGTTCTGAAGGGAATTTACGCACCATTACTTCCTCAAATGCATTTATGTGCGAGGTCTATATCTTATTCTATTTCTCAAAAGCTTCATCTTGTAGCTTTCTTGTGATTTAGTAGGGTGTGATGTTAGTGACAAGTTACATACTAGGAGGAATTGACATATATGGTTGTGGTGCAAGCTATGAGTTATTTTGGCCAGGGTAAGTGAGTATCAGGATTTGGTGGTTGAGATCAATGACTGGCAAGGAGAGTCAAGCTTGAGTCTTTGCTTTGAATCGTCATGATTCTCAAGAATCCATTGTAGTGGTTACAAGTCTGCTTTCTATATGTTATTGAGATGTTCATGTTTTGTTTGATCCTAAAGCTATATACTCAAATTTACCATTTTCAGTATGCTTCTGAAGTTGGAAAATTTCTCTTTCTTTAAATGATATGTTGGTTATGGGCTCGTGGCTACACCTCTTTGAGAGTTTTCTATGGTAAAGTAGTGCACCGTTATTTTTTTAAGTATCCATTGGAGATCGATTGAGAGTTGTTGATAGTCGTTATAGTTTAAGACATAATTGATTTTAATGTGATCTTTGGATATAGATTGGATAATCTTTTGTCAACGATACTTTGGACTGTCATAAATAGGGTAGTGAGGTTTAAGGCACAGAGAGAGTTGTTTTTCTCATTTTCGGGAGAGTGAAGTTGGATACCTCATAATCCAGTTTCAGCATTGAAAGTTAACAAGTTACTATAGAAGAGTTGTAGGTGATAATTGATCTTGCTAAAATATACTCAATTAGCAAATTGAAACTAGTGGAGATTTTTGTAATGTGTGTTTTGCATAATGTATTCCCTAAGGGGATAGAGTTTTTCATATAGTTAGTTTCTGAACCAGATTTATTGTGAAGAAACGAGTCAAGATTATGTAGTTATGTGTTGACTACAGGCAGTTGGAGAATATGATGGTATAAAAAAAATACTTAGTGATCTTGGTACCATAAATAGAATATCAAGAAAGAAATAATTTTGAAGACCACTTACAGTACATGTTATGGGTAGTTAGTCATGCCTTTGGAGTGACACCACTGCTGATTTAAGAATGCAATGAACCATATCTTTAAATCCTTCTTTGAGCATTTTATGATTGTGTTTATTAATGATATTCTTATTTATATTGAGGATAAAGAAGAGCTCTAGAAGCTTGATGATAGTAGAGTTTCATTGGGGCTTGCCCATTTCAACTTAATGTTGAATGTTGACTTACATGCAAATTAGTTCTACTTTGGTTGAGGATGTTAAGTATGATAAGGGTCAAGATTTGTAGGTAATGAAGATGGTGGATGATGTTTAAAGTGAAAAGGTTTCATAGTTTTCATTAGACTATGATGATATTTTATGACTTGAATGATAGTGTGTGTGTCTAAGGTAGATAGTTTGAGGGGGAAAATATTAGAGGATGCTCATAATTATTCTTACACCATTCACATAGGATAATTGATGAATTTCTATTAGTGGGAAGAGATGAAGAATAATGTTGTAGAATTTGTTTCTAAATGTTTAGCATGTTAGCAGGTGAAAGTTGAACATAAAAGCGAGTAATGTTGCTTCAATATATTAAAATACCATAGGGGAAATGAGAAGGTGTTGTTATGAACTTGGTGAGAGATTTTCTTAGAAATTTAATGTGTTATGATTTTGTATCGGTGATTATGGCTCAATTGGCAGAGTATGAACATTTTTTGCTTATAAAGATTACTTATACTACGACATTGGATACTAAGACTTACCTTCGATGAGATTGTTTGTTTGTATGGTGTAAGCATGTTTATAAATTCATATCAGGGAGCTTAATTGAATTCACTCTTGTAGAAGACTTTCAAAATTGTAGTGGGGTCTCATATAAATGTGGGTACAACTTTCTATCCTTAAATTGATGACTAATTTAAGAGGATTATTCTGATTTCGGAGGATACGTTTCGTGCTTGTGTTTTAGACTTTAGAAGGAGTTGAGAGCATAGTTTGTCTTTAATGAATTTCGCTTATAATAGCAACTAACAGTCTAGCATTAAGATTGTACAATTTGAGGCTGTGTATGGTAGGAGATGCAGATCACCAACACGATTGTTTGATGTTGGAGGAGTTAAGCTTGCAGGCACATAACTTAGGAAAGATGCAATTGTGAAAGTTAAGCTGGTTCGAGATCGTTTGGTTACACCTCAAACTAGGAAAAAGTCTTATGCTGATAGAAGGTGACGCCCTTAGAGGTTTCAGTTGGTGACTTTATTACGTGTTTCCCAAAAAAAAAGGGAGTGTTGCAGTCTGGAAAAAAAGGGAAGGTTAAGTCCAAAATTCGTTGTACAATTTGAAATCTTATAGAGGGTTGATGTTGTAGCCTATTGATTGTCAATTCCGCCAAATCTGTTTGCAGTTCATTCAGATTTTTCATGCTTCTATGTTATAGGATTACCTATATATTTCTTCTCATGCTATCAGTTAGGAAGATGTAAATTATATGCATTTATTTTACATGGAGCATCTTGTAGTAATAGCTTATAGAATGATGAAGCGTTTGCGTGCAAAGGATGCTGGTAGAGTTAAAGTTCTCTAGAAAGGACTATCAGGGTGAAGAGAGGACTTGCGAATCTGAAGCGCAATTATGAGCGAGAAGTACCTCTCACTATTGGAAACCCAAGGTTAGCTAAAACTTTAAAATTCGAGGACGAATTTTTCTAAGGAGGGAACATTGAAACGACCAGTTTTATATAATTATTTTATTATTAGAAAATTGGAAAAGTAAAAAAAAAGGATTCCCTAAACCTAACTTACCCTAACCCACGGTTCAGCCCCACACCCCAATTACCATTGTCAATTGCAAAAACAAAAGAAGAAACCTAATATCCTCTTCAATCTTACCCACGCATGTTACGATCTCCCCACACGTAACGTCCTCGCTATCAAGAGCAGCAAAACTGTGTTCCCTTGACCCACTCCAACCTCCATCCTTCCATAGTTGTGTCGCCAACACATTCAAGGGGTTTTTGCGACTGTAGCAAGCAAGCATGACAGAGATGATGCATGTGCCACGCTGTAGTTGGGAGGTATGTCTTAGATGAAGAAGTTCCTTGGCACAAAGATCCGATGTGGTTCGTAATTTCACCTTTGATTTAGTGAGCAATTAAGAAGAATGGAGTTTTCTATCATTTGGTGAGAAATATTTGTCCTTGCAATATCTAGAACATATTGCTGTTCAAATCAAATTGTTGCAGCGCATGGAAGGATACAATGTCAGATGATGCACAATAAAGATGCAAATGAATATATTTGGAGTTGATCTTTCAAAGGTTTTCTGCTATTAGCTCTTTCGAGTATTATGAGGTTGCTGGGAGCAATCCATTTGATAGTGGCTAATTCATGGTGAGTGATTTTCCAATCACTGTGGCTTATTTTTAATAATTATATAACTGATAAATTGGTTATTTAATCATATTACCTATCTATTTAAATTGGGGAAACATGTTTTACCATTCCTGAATTATCTGACACCTGATTTTATGAAGTGGATTTGAGTCTGATTATGAACTGACATGTGAAAATAATTTATATTGCTTTGATTTTGGAAATTATGTGAAACTGAGATTATGAACTTGAAAAGTTGATTTTGAGACTTTTGACGAGACTTGAACCGGTTTAAGAAAACAGTTTTGGGGATCCTTGATAGAACCCCGTAGCCTTTAACGAAGGTAACAACCTAGGTGCACCTAGCTAGTTTGATTCCGGGAGGAGAGAGCTATCCGTTAGATGGAGCCGCCAGTGCACAGAGAGGGCTATCAACAAGATGTAGCTTCCCCCGATGATATGATACGATGTGACATGTGATATTGGAGAGGAAAGGGCTATCCGTTAGATGGAGCCGCCCTTATTAGATAGGTCATCCCTTAGGAGGAGAGGGCTATCAACGAGATGAAGCCGCCTCACGGTTCTACATGTGTGACCCTATTAAATTATATTTCTGATTTTGAAATGCTTTCATATGATTGACATGATTTTTATTCAGTTTCATTGAAATGGTTATTTATAAACTTAGCAGTTTGATCATCTCTTATTTGAAATGATTCTTATTAATTTTATCAATATTATATATATTATACACTCTGAACTGATAGTGAAAAAGTCGTGCTTCATATGTTTCCCCTTTCCTGTTCATGGTGGTTGTTAAATCTTCACTAAGTCTTTGTGACTTACCCCTTTATTGTTTAATGCATAGATTCTTCAGCAGCTGAGTAGCAAGCTGTTCCTGGATTCAGATTGTTAGTTGTCTTGCTGGTAGGCTTCCATTGGATGGTGGCCTCATTTATATTTTATTTCTTTTGATCCTAGCTATCTGCAGCTATATGGAGTCATAGGTGAATTTAGTTTGGGGTTGACGTTATCGTTTTGTTTTTAAAAGTTGAAGCTGAGCGTTGAATTCTGATTTTGTACCTTTTCTTGAAAATTTGGATTTGGAGAATATTATTTAGTAGGTTATGTTATTTTGAGATTATTGAAAATACAGAATAGACTCTGTCGTTTTTTTATAAATTTATGCAGACGTATTTCTCATGGAGAATTGATTATAAAATGGGTTACGTGGAAAAGGCTTGTCGGGCTTGGGGTGATTGTCTGTGCGCCGGTCACCACTTAGGATTTCGGGTCGTGACAGCCCATTGGATAAGCCCAATAAGGCTACAATAAGAATTAGGGTTAGCCTCCTTGTGGGTGCTTATAAATAGAGCATGAGATGCTCAAACCCTACATCAGAAAATTACACACTCTTTCCTCTGCTAGTACAAAGAGTCGCAAAGGAGATCTAGTGGGAGAGTTTGCGTGGACTTTTGTAGAGACGAGGCTACCAGTGTCTTATTTGCCCAAACTGTCTTCAAGAGATAATCCTTATTACTCCTTTTACGTGTTGGATTGCAACATGAACTTTGAAACATGTATTTTGCAAGATTTTCTCATATAGGGAATTTTATTCCGCTGCGGTAATCAACCGCATGATTCCCTTCAATGGTATCAGAGCCTTGCTTGCAAAACTTGTTTTGGGTTGTATAATTTGCCTTGCGAAAATCATTTCTTATCTATATATATATATATATATGTAAAGGAGACTTGAGTTTTTTCCATTAAATACATCAAGTAATTCCTACCTCTACATTAAAATGCACTAAAAATAAAGAATTTCATTTGCAATAAATGTATTAAATAATAAAATTAAAACTGAATAAATTGTAATGTCAAAAACTATTCAACTACCAATATTAAATAATATATTTATATACTTATTTATGTTCATTTTTATAATTATTTATATATTATATATTAATTACAAATTTCCTATACATTTAAGTAAAAGCTAAATATAATGTGATAAAAAATTTATACATATGTAGTTAAAATATTAATTATTGACCTCAGCTTGAGAAAAAATTAAATTTATATAAAATAAATATATGAAATATTAGAAATAGTCAATGATTAAATACTTTTCGTAAAGATATACTTATAATTTTTTTTAATAGTTACATGTGTTTTTTAATATAGATTATTATAATGTTGTTTTGTGTTATTTTATAAAATAATTTTACATACATAAAAAATTAATATATTATAATTATTTAAGTCTTTTAGAATATCTTTTTATATACATTAAAAAGTGTATAGAGTATACACAAGATGATATTTAGAATAAAATTTTATTAAATAATATTTTTATATGGAGACATTATTTATAATTTAAATTATTTAATTTTATTAATAAAAAATTAGCAAATAGTTTTAAAATTAAAAAATGCCGCAATAATTTATAAAAATATTTTTAAAATTAACATTATTAAGTATGACGTGGATGTCAAAAAAGTATGATGTGTGTGTATTTTTTTCAGAAATTTATTCAATTATAAATTTTGATCTATTATATATTAGTAAAAAAGATCAACTTAAAGAAGTATAACAGAGAATAATAATTAATTATTTTACTAAATAATATTTTAGAAACTGATTAATTGTTGATAAAAAGTATAAGAAAATGTTGATATAATTTTATTGGTGATATTAAAACTGATTAATTGATTTAAAATATTTGAAATGCACTTTATAATTTATTGTATGTTTTAATAAATTCATTTTTAAATTTTTAAAATTATTATAATGCTAATTATTAAATTCGAATAGTATTAATTATTTAAAGAAAACTCTAATTCTCATAATAAAATGTTTTAACACAATTATTTTTATTTTATTATAATTTATTAGTAAAAAATTTTATTTTTTTTAAACTATAATAAATTTATATTATATTGATAAAATTGTAAAAACACCCGTGCAACGCACGGATTTTATATCTAGTGATTTAGTATTTCTGAAGATTGAATCATTTGATAACCTGTGTATATATTCGCACATCATAGAATAGTTCTAATGGTTTCAGATTTTAATATATGAATCACGCGAATATCTTAGTTTTTGTTTTACGTGAAAAGAAAGTTGTTTCTCGAAAGTTTATATGGAATATAAGCTTTGTATTTATCAAATGGCTTAATTGCATCTTTGGTCCCTGACATTTACAAAAGCCACGATTTTGGTCCCTCACCTAATTTAATTATAAAAATCGTCCCTCACCTAACACTTCGTGAACAACGTTGGTCCAACCGTCAATTTTTTAACGGAAGAAGCTTACGTGGCGTCTGAAAGCTTATGTGGAAGTGCCACCGGAGAGAGGGAGGCACATGCCTCTACATCTCAGAGGAAAAAACAACAAAAAAACTCAGAGGAATAGGACACAACCTCAATCCCAGCGTTCCAACAACTAGGCCTCCCAACAGCAAAGCTTCACTATGAGATAAAAAAAACAGCCGAGAGGAGAGGAAAAATCGATTCTGACGCCAGTGGCACTTCCACATAAGCTTTCAGACGCCACGTAAGCTTCTTCCGTTAAAAAATTGACGGTTGGACCAACGTTGTTCACGAAGTGTTAGGTGAGGGACGATTTTTATAATTAAATTAGGTGAGGGACCAAAATCGTGGCTTTTGTAAATGTCAGGGACCAAAGTTGCAATTAAGCCTTATCAAATTGATTCAATGACGTGATGCTGTGAACATGTGAACATGATTAAAGCTAAATAGTTGTTAATATATGAATTGGATGCATATATTAACGTCAACATGCTATCTATGTGTTTATAGCATGATTTATTTATTCAAATTGTAAGTATGATGATGTTATGTGATAACATGATTACTTGATAACATGATTATGTGTTTATAACATGTTTTGATTTATAGCATGATGTTATATGATAACATGATCTATTTTATATATGTGATTTTATTCATATGTTGATATGATTAATTTTGTACATGTTCTATAATGTTTCGTTCTTATTTCATACGCGATATGATTGTTTAAGCCACGATTAGTGTTGTTCATTTATTGACAGTGAGAACTTTAGGTTGCCGTTACGCAGTACATGAAGAGTTCATGTTTGGAGGCACAAAATTAGGGTTTAAGAGTTAAACCCTAGCCGTCATCCTTGGTGCATGGATGGTTCATGTATTTAAGAAAGATTGGATGTGATCCAATCATTTAATTTGAATAAGAAATATCATAACTATAATGGTTGTGATTTGATTCATTTTATTTTGAGTAAGAGATAACATAACTATAATGGTTATAATTTGGTTGAGATATGTTGGATTCTGGCTAAGGAAAGGCTTGGTACTTAATTATGTCCGCGTGACTCTCCTCCCTTTCCTGGGAATCAGTATCTCATTCAAATCGTAGATCTTATTCAAAACATAAATGCATTCAAGTCTTAGATCTTGTTCAAATTTTCTAGACGGAAACTCTGTGCTAATCTACGTAGTGTGATTTTGCGTACGCGCTTAATTAATTAATTTTATTTAAAATGACAATCTTTAAAAAAGACACTCAACATATATTAAGTCAATTTGCCTTCCAATTAAATAACACTCGTCAAGATTAATATCAACAAGTGAAGGTCTGTCAAAGCAGGGTGATCTTGTTAATATTAATAAGGCACGATGGGATAAAGGTAATATCCAACTGTTATGTTAATTGAACCAGACTTAACTAGGTAAGACCTAGAGGCGATAAATTGGGCTGAAACTCATGAGATGAATTTGAATAAGAGTTGTTCACCAAGCTAACCAAGAGTTGTATGAGATGTAATTGGAAAGAGTTTCCTACCTAAATAACCTACTTTTAAGCGATCAGCCAAAGCTGACTTAAGAATAAGAGAAATATGGATCTTGGCCCACTATGTATAAGCTTGATTCAAGGAGGTTGGTTTTATGAGTCAAATAGTGGGAAATATTTAATTAAAGACCTAACTAAGTATTTTTATTTTGATACTTACACGCATATTTTCTGTTTATAGATAACCATGTCGAACACATCAAGTAACTTGTCGTTGCGATCAATCCTTGAGAAGGAAAGGTTGTCAGGAACTAATTTTCTTGACTGGTATCGAAACTTGAGGATAGTCCTCAAGCAAGAGAAAAAGCAACATGTCCTGGAAGAAGCACTTCCTGAACCACCCGCTGAGGAAGCCCCAGCTCGTGAGAAAACATCTTTTAAGAAGCTGCAAGACGATGCTATAGATGTTAGTTGTCTCATGCTGGCTTCCATGAACTCTGAGCTTCAGAAGCAACATGAGAACATGGAAGCGGACGACATGATCGTGCACTTGAAGAAGCTCTATCAAGGGCAAGCTAGGCATGAGCGGTTTGACGTTTTCAAGAAGCTTTATCAATGTAGGCTGGTAGAGGGAAGTCCTGTAGGGGCTCATGTACTCAAGATGATTAGGTATGTTGAGAACCTTGAGAGGCTTGGATTCCCACTTGGCCAAGAGTTGGTTGTTGATCTTATCTTGCAATCATTGCTTGATAGCTTCAATCAATTCGTCATGAACTACAACATGAACGAAATTGAGAAAACACTGCCTGAATTGCTTGGCATGTTAAGAACTGCTGAGCAAAACATTAATAAAGGAAAGGATAAGGTCATTCTGATGGTCTTACCCAACAAGGGGAGAGGAAAAGCCAAAATGCCATACAAGCCCAAAAGTATGACTTTTGAAAAGGGCAAAGAGAAGCCTAGTGTTTCTGGCTTGAAACCTACTGGTGCAGTGGCCAAGATGGCCAAGGAAGGAAAGTGTTTCCATTGTGATAGAACAGGACATTGGAAGAGGAACTGCCCAAAATTCCTATAGGAGTGCAAGAAGAAGGGAAGTGAGACTTCCACTTCAGGTATTTATGTTATAGAAGTCAATCTATCTACTTCTGCATCATGGGTATTGGATACTGGATGTGGATCTCACATTTGTACTAATGTGCAGGAACTAAGAAGGAGTAGATCATTGGCAAAGGGTGAAGTGGACCTATGAGTTGGAAATGGAGCAAGAGTTGCTGCCTTAGCTGTAGAATCCTATTTTTTAACTTTACCCACTGGTTTAGTAATTGAACTAGAAAATTGCTATTATGTGCTTGCTATTTCGAAGAATATTATTTATGTTTCTTGTTTGGACAAGAAGGGTTTTTCATTTGAAATAAAGAACAAATGTTGTTCTATTTATTTGAATGAAATGTTTTATGCTAGTGCATCATTAAGTAATGGACTTTATGTCCTTGATCTCGAAATATCAATCTATAACGTAAATGCGAAGAGGGTCAAAGCCAATGAATTGAACCCTACTTATTTATGGCATTGTCGCTTAGGCCAAATAAATGAGAAACGCATTTCCAAGCTCCATCAAGATGGATACTTGGACTGTTTTGATTTTGAATCAATAGACACATGTGAGTCTTGTTTATTGGGAAAGATGGTTAAGGCTCCATTCACTGGAAAAGGTGAAAGAGCAAGTGATCTTCTAAGCCTTATACATAGTGATGTATGTGGACCAATGAGCACAATGGCTAGGAGAGGTTTTCACTACTTCATCACTTTCACTGACGATTTCAGTAGATACGGGTTTGTGTATCTCATGAAACACAAATCAGAATCCTTTGAAAGGTTCAAAGAATTCAAGAATGAAGTTGAAAATCTGCTTGGCAGGAAGATTAAAGCACTTCGATCAGATCGAGGTGGAGAATATTTGAGCCAAGAATTTGATGACTATCTAAAAGGGTTTAGGATTGTTTCTCAACTCACTCCCCCTGGTACACCACAATGGAATGGTGTATCTGAAAGGAGAAATCGAACCTTATTGGATATGGTTCGTTCAAAGATGAGTCAATCAGATCTCCCAAACTCCTTCTGGGACATGCTTTGATAACGAAAGCTTTCACACTAAACCGCGTATCATCTATGGCTGTCATAAAGACGCCATATGAAATATGGACTGGAAAACGACCCAGTATGTCTTTTATCAAAATTTGGGGTTGTCAAGCATATGTGAAACGTCTAATTTCAGATAAGCTTGGACCCAAATATGATAAATGTCTTTTTGTGGGATACCCAAAAGAAACTAAGGGTTATTACTTCTACAATCCTACCGAAGGCAAAGTGTTTGTCGCTAGAACTGCTGTATTCCTTGAAAAAGAGTTTATTTCCAAAGGAATAAGTGGGAGGAAAGTAGAACCTGAAGCAATTCAAGAACCACAAAATGGCAATGAGCCTATAATGGAACAAGAGCAAGAGTCACAATCAGTTGTGTTACCTCAAGCTCAGGAGACGCAAGTCTTGCGTAAGTCAGATAGAGTATGATCCTTGCCCTAAAGATACGGTTTTCTCGTAACTCATGAAGGACATGTACTGTTGATGGATCAAAATGAGCCAACGACTTACCAAGAGGCTATTCAATGTCCAGAGTCTGAGAAATGGCGTGAGGCCATGAGATCTGAGATTGATTCCATGTACACTAATAAGGTGCCTTGACTGAACCACCTCATGGGATTAAACCAATTGGGTGCAAGTGGGTCTTCAAAAAGAAGACTGACATGGATGGTAATGTAAATACCTATAAAGCAAGACTAGTGGCTAAAGGTTTCAAGCAAATTCATGGTGTAGACTATGATGAAAATTTTTCCCCTGTTGCTATGCTTAAATCTGTCAGGATCTTGCTTGCTATAGCAGCATACCATGATTATGAAATTTGGCAAATGGATGTCAAGACAGCTTTCCTAAATGGAAACCTTATTGAAGATGTGTATATGACACAACCTGAGGGCTTTGTTATGCCTGATGGTTCCAATAAGGTATGCAAACTACAACGATCCATTTATGGATTAAAGCAAGCTTCTAGAAGTTGGAACCTCCGTTTTGATGAAGCTGTACATAATTTTGGTTTCATTAAAAATGAGGATGAACCTTGTGTCTACAAAAGGATTAGAGGTTGCACAATCGTTTTTCTGGTTTTGTATGTGGATGACATACTACTGATTGGAAATGACATTCCTACCCTTCAATCTGTGAAAACTTGGCTAGGAAAGTGTTTTTCCATGAAAGACTTAGGCGAAGCAACCTACGTACTGGGTATTGGGATCTATAGAGATAGATCTAAGAGGTTACTTAGTCTAAGTCAAAGTACATACATTGATAAGGTGCTGAAACGATTCAACATGCAAGATTCCTAGAAAGGATCCTTGCCTATGTCACATGGCATCAGCCTTTCGAAGGCTCAGTCTCCTTCCAATAGGGAAGAGAGAGAACGCATGAGTAAGATTCCATATGCCTCGGCAATTGGATCTATAATGTATGTCATGTTATGTACTCGACCAAATATCTCGTATGCACTAAGCGTAACGAGTAGATACCAGTCAGATCCCAGTGAAGGTCACTGGAATTCTGTCAAGAATATCCTTAAGTACTTGAGAAGGACTAAGGACACATTCTTGGTATATGGAGGGGAAGATGAGCTAAGTGTAGTAGGTTACACTGACGCTAGCTTCCAAACTGACAAAGATGACTCGAGGTCGCAATCGGGTTACGTGTTCTGTTTAAATGGCGGCGCTGTGAGCTGGAAGAGTACAAAGCAAGAGACAGTTGCCGATTCTACCACAGAGGCTGAGTATATTGCCGCTTCAAATGCATCAAAGGAAGCAGTTTGGATCAAGAAGTTCATTATAGAACTTGGTGTGGTTCCTAACATTGTGGGTCCAATGAGTCTCTATTGTGACAACAATGGAGCCATTGCACAAGCTAAGGAACCTAGACCTCATCAACAATCCAAACATATACTTAGAAGGTTTCATCTCATCCGAGAAATAATTGATAGAGTAGATGTGAAAATATGCAAAGTGCATACTGGTGATAATGTTGCTGACCCATTTACTAAGCCTCTTTCACAACAGAAGCATGAAAGTCACACTAGCGCAATAGGCATTAAACTTATGCCTGATTGACTCTAGTTCTAATGGGAGACCATTATTATATGCACTGGGATCCAATATGTTATTGACACATTTTGTATCATTTTATTATTATTAATAAAGGCATTTCAGTTTAATATTTCTATCAAGAATATTAACGTCCATAGAATAGCATATACAAATTTGTAAGACGTTGAGTAGTAGACTCATCTGTGAGATTCTACAAAATACTATTTTTAAATGTTGTCTCTAGTCATTATTAATATCTGGGCAATATTAAGACTAGTGTGTGAGTGATTAAATGATCTAAATCTCATAGATCATGGACATGAGATGTCAAGTCTTCACGCGGGCACACATTAAGAGTAATGGTGTGCTGGACTGACCCACCAAGAGAACGCCACATGGATCGTTACGTGAGTGTCATAAACGGTTCTCATTGTGACAATGATATATGTAATCCTTTGACTTGAATTCACTACGATTCCTACATGAGTAGTCATATATTTTAATATCGTCAAACATTACCCGTAATAGGGTAACTATAAAGGCGATAATTGGGTATAGCACGGATCATGTGGAGGATTGTGAGTGATGTAGATAGGATTTGTCCCTCCTATGTAACGGGAGTAAATATCTACAGGCCACTTGATAGAGTAAGACTTAGAAATGTATGGCCATGCTCAGAAAGGATAAATATGAGATATGTATTTCTGGAAAGTCTTCTCAGGTATCGAGGAACATAAATTGAACATACAAGGATGACACATCCATGCATTGGTTCAATTAGATATAAGGACAAAGGGATCAATCATATAAAATGTTTGTCACAAGGTATACTATGTCGATGCAAGTGCATTCTTAATATTTAGGTGATAATGATGTATGGCTAGATACCGCTCATTATTAGTGATATTAAATATACTTGATTAAGCTCAAGTGCAAGTGGGAGATTGTTGGTATATGCACTAGTAGCTTAATATTTATATTTAAATATTACAACCTAAATATGTAAGAGATGCCTATAGGGTCACACGCATTGAATTAGCCCACTAGAATTATGTCTTATTGGACCAGCCCATTGGATATGCCCAATAAGGCTCCAATAAGAATTAGGGTTAGCCTCCATGTGGGTGTTTATAAATAGAGCATGAGATGCTCAAACCCTACATTAGAAAATTACACACTCTTGCCTCTGCTAGTACAAAAAGCCGCAAGGGAGATCTAGTGGGAGAGTTCACGTGGACTTCTGTAGAGACGAGGCTACCATTGTCTTGTTTGCCCAAACTGTCTTCAAGAGGTAATCCTTATTACTCCTTTTACGTGTTTGATTGCAACATGAACTTTGAAACATGTATTTTGCAAGATCTTCTCATACAGGGAATTTTATTCCGCTGTGGTAATCAACCGCATGATTCCCTTCAGAAACTTTATCGCTAGCTGGGCGTGCATACTGCACTTCCAAATAATTGCAGAACACACCTATTTCAACATAATCTACTATGCTTAAATGCGAATCAGAATGGTGTGTTACGAATGGTGTGGTACGCTGTGGCTTGGTCATTGTGGTTTCATCGAAATCAGATAATATTCAAAGGAAGCACCTTGACGGAGGAAAAAATATTGGAAGGGGCCTTATTGAGAGCTTGGCATTGGATTACAGCAAGGGTGAAAAACTTTCACTTTTTGGTTTATGAATGGTTACTACAACCATTAATCTGCATTAGGTCACTACATTAATAGGGGAGGAGAATTGGAGAACAATTGTGGGTCTTATTCAGTGTGCTTGTTGCAGGAGATCTTTTGGGGGGGGGGGGGGTTGTACAAGTTGGAACCGTAGGAATTTTGTTTTTTAGGTGCAGCATTCTCTGCATATTGCTCTTGTTTTGTGCTGCACTATCTTTCTTATATAACTTAGTCTTAAAGGGTCCAAAGGCCCCTGAGATTACAAAGGGAATCAAATCCAGGACCTAGAAAATTATTTCATTAAATTGGGTCCCTAAAATATTTTTTTAATTCAATTAAGGCCAAATGTGCCACAACTCAATTTTGTCCTAGTCACCGTTACCACGTGGCTTTTTTCAGTTATATAAGCAGAAAAAAAAAACTTAATAAAATCCTAATCTAAATATAAATCACTAATATAAACAATAACCTAAACTAAACAAAATCAAATCCCTAATCTAATAATATCAATTCAGCCTCAATTTATACCATATCCATCCATCTTCAGCCCCAATTTGAACCCTAAACGAAGAACACCTCTAGAGAACACCTCCACCTCCACTCGAATGGCGGCCACAACGAACACCTCTAGAGATCGACGAAGAAGGCGAAGATCGAAGAGTAAGGCGAAGAACAACGAACACACACCGAGGGAGCGAAGAACAAGGAACGTCCAAGGAGTGCTGCATTTAGAAAGGTCGAACCTCATCAATCTTCGAACCAGGTATGAATACTTGCGTACTTGTTCTTTGTTGGGGATGAATACCTTGATTACTTGTGCTTTGTTGGGGATGAATACTTGCTTACTTGTTGGGTGAATACTTGCTTATGACAAGCTTAACGAGTTAGGGTTCCTTTCGCAGGAATGGCAGAAGGTTTGATCAAAACCCGAATCCACCACAAGGGTCGTTTTAGAGGCATTCCTATGATGGGGGAGAGTCAGTTGACATTGATGGGGATGTTGATTTGTTCTCATGCTTCTCCATCAAATCCACTGTGAAGGAAGATCTGGGATATCCTCATGATGCTTACAAATTGTGGTGGTGCAAGTCAGAACTGAGGTTTGAAAGAGGCTTAAAGAAGATAATGGATGATAAGGATGCAATGGAACTTGTTAGTTATGCAATGGCTTCTGGGGGACTGGTTGATATATACCTGGAACATACTGTGGAATTGCCTGAGATGCAAAAAGAAGATGCTGGTTTGCTTGATGAAGACTTGCATGCAGTGGAAGTGACTGAGCAAGCTTCCACTAGGGAAGTGATTCCTGAGAATGGGGAAACTCATATTGTTGCATTGCCTGAAGTTGTAGGGATTCCTGTGACTGAGGAAGTTGAGGAGACACCTAGTATTGAGGAAGTGGAGGAGATACCTGTGACTGAGGAAGTGGAAGAGATTCTTATGACTGAGGAAGTGGAGGAGATTCCTGTGACTGAGGATTCTCCTTCTGTTGCACTTCCTGAAGTGGAAGTGATTCGTGTGGCTGAGGAAGCTCCTACTGGGAGAAAACATGTTAGGGAAGTTCCTGGTAAGGGAAAGGGAAAATGCCTTGCTGAGAGTGATTCTGAGTCTGACATAGCATTCTCCAGTGACAGTGACATTAAATGGAGCAGTGATGACAACTTAGACAGTGAAGATGAAATATGTAAAAACCTGCCTAATGATGGGTTTGATGATGTGAATGAACCAGTTCATGTGCAAGAGGATGGTGATGGAAGTGAGGATGTGATTAGAAACTGTGATGGGCCATTTACTTTCAACAATGAGGTGCAGGATGGTGATGGAAGTCAGGATGCGGACATTGACATTCCACCTGAAGATGCATCCCTGCATCCCTTTGATTTGGACTATGACAGTGATGAGCTGATGAGTGACTATTCTAGTGGTGAGGAAGATGATAGATCCAGGGCCAGACAAATCAGGTTCAGGGCAGAGGACCTGAACAAAGACTAAAAATTCAGACTGGGATTGGAGTTTGCCTCCACAGAAGAGTTTAAGAAAGCTATCCTTGCACACTCTGTGATGAATGGGAAGGCTGTGAGGTACAAGAAGAATGATAAGTCAAGGGTGAAGTTTGGTTTCAAGCAAGAAGAATGTGGCTTCATTGCATACTGTGCCAATGTAAAAGGGACTTCAACATACAAGATTAAGACACTTGATCCTAAACACACATGTGGAAGAACATTCAACAATAGGGCAGCAACAGCTAAGTGGATTGCAAAGGTTATTGAGGACAGAATGATGAATTCTAGTACAGTACTCCAAGTGAAGGAGATAATTCATGAGATGAGGACAAGATACAGTGTAGGTGTCAGTTGGGGGACTGCTTGGAATGCGAGAAAAATTGCTAAGGATGATGTTGAGGGAGATGCCCTAAAGCAGTATACCATGATAACATCTTATGCAGGTGAGCTCAAGAGGGTGAATCATCAAAACAAAGCAGCTATCATTCTGAGATATAATCCCACCACACTTCAGCCCAGATTTGGTTGTTTTTATATGTGTTTGGAGGGATGCAAATCTGCTTTTAAATTGACATGCATACCATTTATTGGAATTGATGGATGTCACCTCAAAACTAAATATGGTGGCATCCTTCTCATTGCTGTGGGAAGGGACCCAAATGATCAGTACTTCCCACTTGCATTTGCAGTGGTTGAAGCCGAGTGCAAGGAATCTTGAAGATGGTTTTTGAACCATTTGATCCGGGATATCGGTGATAAAAGATGCGTGTTCATTAGTGATAAGCAAAAGGTAATCTAAACTAAGATATAGTATTTACTTTCATTACATTACAATCTGATTGTTCTTACTTACTTTACTTACATTACAATCTGATTGTGTTGCCTAGGGGTTGATGCAAGTGTTCGAGGAAGACTTTCCTGGTGTAGAGCACCGCTTTTGTGTGAGGCACTTGTACGCCAATTTCAAGGAGAAGTTTGGTGGAGGAACTGAGATAAGAGACCTTCTCATGTGGGCATCCAAAGCAACATACAAGGAGCTGTGGGAGGAGAAAATGCAACAAATAAAAGCAATAAATGAATATGCTTACAAGTAGCAGATGACTATCCTTAGAATACATTGGTGCAGACATGCTTTTTCTTTCTACCCTAAATGTGATGTAACCATGAATAATTTGTCTGAGGCTTTCAATTGTACCATTTTAGTTGCTAGGGACAAACCCGTTATCACTATGTTTGAATGGATTAGGAAGTACTTAATGACTAGATTTACAACTTTGAGAGAAAAAAGTAAAAGATGGAAGGGTAATGTGATGCCTAAACCTAGGAAGAGACTAGATAGAGAGATAAATTATAGTGGTAGGTGGGTAGCAACTTGGGTTGCTCAAGATCTATTTCAGGTTGAGCATGCTGGTTTTGAAGACCAATTCATAGTTGATATAGAGAAGCAATCATGTACATGCAACTGTTGGGAATAAATGGAATTCCCTACAGACATGTTGTGGTTTGTCTCTCTGAGAAGGGTCTTAATCCTGAGAATTATGTGCATGAATATTACCTTAAAGCAGCTTATAACACTTGCTATGGGCACATGATCTCCCCAATTAATGGTGAGAATAAATGGCCAAAGCTCCAACAAGATGACATCCTTCCTCCTGAGGTTAAAAGAGGGCCTGGAAGGCCAAAAAAATTGAGGAGAAGGGAACCTGATGAACCAGATAAGAAGAACCCAACCAAATTGAGAAGAGGAGGCAGTTCTTACACATGTAGTAGGTGCCACAAAAAAGGACACAACCAGAGGAAGTGCCCCTTGCCTCCACCATCTGAGGATGCTCTTGATGATGGGCACATTGAAGAAGAGAATGAACCACAACTAGATGATTTCTCACAGGTATCAATAAAATCCCTTTTGCCTCTGTTTGTGCTTTTCTATTCACCATGTCTAAAAATCTCTTGTCTACAGGTATTTGGTCCTTCAACACAAGATGTGTCTCCTTCTGCTCCTTCAACACAAGAAGCTCCACCAGCTGCAACTGCAAACAACCAACAACAAGCAACTCCACCTCCACTCAAAGCTCCAACTGCCAGATCCAGAAAGCAAGCTGCTGCACCTCCATAACCAGCTGCAACTGAAACTGCAAACAACCAACAACAAGCACCTCCACCTCCACTCAAAGCTCCAACTTCCAGATCAAGAAAGCAAGATGTTGCACCTCCACAGCCAGCTGCAACTGAAACTACAAACAACCAACCACAAGCACCTCCACCTACTAGGTCCAGAAAGCAACCTGCAACACCTCCAACTCCACAACCAGCTGCAGCTGCCAGAGCAACAAAACAAGCACCACCACCTCCACAACCCAAAAAAACTGTAGCTGCTGCTTCTAATCAAAGGGGGAAAAAGAGGGGAGCTGACAATGAGATAGGTCATTGGATTCCAGGAGAACATGCAAGTGGATCTGATAGAGCTGCTGGGAAAGGGGATAAGGGCAAGGCAACTGTTGCTAGTCAAGACCAACCAAAGAAGAGAGTTATCAAAAGGAGATGGATCATATCTGTCTTTTTTTGTAATAGTTATTTAGTAATTGTGTTATTTAGTGGAAGATGGGACCACAACACCATTATTGTAATGAAATGCTTGGATGACATTACTTCCCATTACTCTTGTAATAGCTTTATGGCTCACATTTTCTATGTTCAAGACTCACATGTTTCCATGTTGTGTTTTCTATAAGAATTGTTGTTTATTAAGCATTAACTCAATTCTGCATCATATACATACACTGCCAAAACAGGGCACCAACTATACATTTTTTTGTGCATAACTCATGGAACACTGCAGGGGAAAACAACCAGATCCATCTTGCATTAATATTCAAATCAACCAACACATATTGTATTAATGTCTCATGTGGAGATTGCATTCATGACATAGGACATTTTCATTCAATACAAAAGAACTTTAACACTGATACAACCAAAGTAATGCCTAATGAGATCAACAAGAACACAACACATAACATCATAAACCCTAAATCCAATAACAGAACACATAAGAAGATAAACAACAACAGAACACATGACAACCTAAACCCTAAATCCAACACACCTCATTCCTAGAAGAACTTTGGCACTGCTATAGCTAAAGCATTGCCTAATAAGGGTGGGTTTCCCTGAAATCCCGCACGGGCCGACAACACCTTCACCCCTACAAGAGCAACGTCAAGATGGGGCCTGGGTGCCGGTACTTCCACATAGTCGTGCATCCCACATATCCTGAAGCCTTCACCCTTCGGGATGGGACTGCCCAGTTCCCCTTCTACTCGACCAAAACCCCCCGCGTCGTTCCGCAATCGTCTAACGCGTCACTGAGTAACGAAGATAAAATCATCCTCAGCTTTCTTGCCAGCCTTCCTGTTCTTGAATCGTCACAACTGCTCGAAGCCGCCCGCAAGAACACCCTTGATTCATTTCTAGGTTAGACTTTCCTCTTTTGCTGCACCATTATATTCCCTATGGAGTTTATTACTAATCATGTGTTTTTCCTGCTTCTCTCAGGGGAAATGAAGTTTACCAAGCCTGAATTGGAGCGCGCTCTCACTGCCAAGGTGATTAAGTTTCCCCCCAATTTCAATACTGGCGGGGGTAAGAGAAGACTTGCTATTGTGGGTGTTGGCGTCGAGACCACCATTCCTTTCCCAAGGAAGCGGGTCAAAGAGTCCTTCGAGCCAGCGCCAGGAGCCACAAGCGGACTGTGCTTCCTGAGGCTGGCGGGGCAACACCAAGCGTTGTCGTTCCTGAATCCGGCGAGCCAACACCAGGCGCCGCCGTCCTTCCTAAGTATGGTGGGCCAGCGTTGGGTGCCATCGACAATGCTGCTTCCCCCTCCCCCCCAATAAACAAATCCCCTAAATCCAAAGAAGAGAAACCGACGAGGACGGAGAAGGCAGAGTTGCGACCCCTTTGTTAAAGAAGAAAGAGAAGAAGACCAAGAAAACAAAAACCGGCGAGACAGTTGTTCCTCTCCAGAGACCGGTTGGCGAGGGCGAACCAAATCCTGAAGGCGGGGCGGGGACTCCGCTCTTCCCTAAGGAGACTTTTGACAGCCAGGGTGCGCTCGAGGATACCGCTTTCGTCGCCCCTCAACCAGACCATCCGACTCAACAAGTCGAAGTGAGCTCACCTCGGGCTTCGCCCGTTCATCAAATGAGTCGTAATGATGAGGATCAGGCTCCTGTCGTCCTACCATCTCCTCACCACTCTTCTCCTTCTCCTAGCCGCCCGAACACCGAGGGAAAGGAAAGCTCCCCCTTGAACCAACAACCCACTCTTGTCGACTTTATGTTGTCTGATCCTTTCTTTAGTAGTTTGAAGGAAGCTGGAAATCCCGATCTCGATGGCATGGCACAAGAAGCCATTTCGAGTCTCTTTCGCGCAGGATGCCTTTTTGCCAAGTTATCCCGAGATTCGGCCTCTGCCGCTGAAGTTGAGGAGCTTCGTCAGAAAGCGGAGGGTTATCGTCACGGCGAGCGTGACAGGTTGCTAACCCAGGTGGCGGCCCAGGTAATCAAATTGAACAACCTGGGTATCGAGATGTGCGAGCGCGAGGCTGATTTACTCGCCTGTGAAGGGAAGGTGGTGGATAAACTGGAGGACGAGCTGGACGACATGCAGAAGGAATTGGAGGCGAGGGCCGAGGCGATTGCTGCGAGCAGGGCAGCTTGTGTCGCCAAAGATAAGGAGCTTGCGTCCTTGCGTAGTGACTTGGCGGCATCGAATGAGGCCCTCGCCACGATGAGAACCCAGCTGGAAGCGAAAGACAGAGCTATTGCGGAGGAGGAAACCCCGGCGTCTTCTGAGGCCAGGGCCCTTAGAACGAAGTTGGAGATTGAAGCTGCTGCTGAGGCCATGGAAGAGAGTGGCCGCGGTTTCTTCCTTGCTAAAGCCCAGGTCCAACACCTTTATAAAGGGCTGGATCTCAGCGGGATGGGGGCCTTCATGAGAGTTACCCCCGAGAGTTTGGTCGGCCCTGATGATCCTCCAGGCTTCAACGCGAAGTACTTTTCGGCTGCTGAAAACGCAAGAAGAGAAGAAAATATTGATGCAGTCTGACTACTTGTATTTATTTTCCCCTTACCACTTTTGTAATTAATATTTCCCTGTGGGCTAGCTATTCATGAAAGTTTGTTGCGGTTCCTTCTGCCTTCCTCTATTCATCGCCCTGCCGCGTTTTGTTTTTGCGCCTGTTTTACGATTTGAGTTTGAGTTTCGTGTAGCAATTTTAAATGTGTGCCAAAGAAAACTAGGACTTTCGCTCAGCTTTGAACTGAGGCTTTGTTCACACCATATTTCCCATAAGATCAGGTGTGGCCTTGCCAGTTTTTTCTTGGCGAGGACTTATAGTTGCTGGGGTCCCAATGGCCATGTGGGTTGCCCGAGACTTAGCCTAGTTTTGAGTGCTCGCCCATATTTCGGAGAGGCTTTTGCTCGCCCATATTTCGGGGAGGCTTTTGGGATAAGAAGCTTATCCGCACACGTTGCCAACGAGTAATCAGCCGTTTGCGCCGGACTTTCCGGAGCGATCCCCAAACATCAAGGTCGTGATGGGATCACCACCTTCAGGGAATTTTTCCCACCGGGCGACCGTGATAATTCAGTTTGTGAGTTAGGAGTATTGCTGAGAATATCCTTTTGTATTTGATTTGTAAAAAGATTTTACATTTTGAGGGATGCCTCATTAAAAAACTCCCGTATTGGAGAAAAAGAGTACATCTTTATTTTTTGCCTAATTCCTGCTTTTCCTTGCCGCGCCCTTGCTCCCGTCATTGGCCCTCCTGATCAGAGCACCACGCCAAACACCCCATCCTTCAGACCTGATGTGTTCGCTTCCCACTATTTGCCCTTGCGAGGCCAGTCCCCTCGCCGGACCGCCCCGCGGTAAAGAGGATCTTCATCTAACTTGCCTCTTTGCTTGTTGCGCTGAGCTGGCCCTGAAGGTTTAAAAATTGCTGATCCTACTGGTTTCCAATATCCCGCCTTTCCCTTTTCCTTGCTCTCGCAGCGGTGCGCTCGGCTCCGTTTCTCTACCTTCTCCGGTTTGCCCCGGGGTTGCTCAAATGTTCCCCATCCACTTCGCTCAACGCCGCCCTGTTATAGATTCATCTGAACCACATCTTGCGTCACCACCCCTTTTTCTCTGCTCTTCACTTGGCTTGCGCTTAAAAGAGCCGGCTTCCTAAACCTGGGCAATCCCCAGAGCGCCGCATCTTTCTGACTTCAATTAAAGAGGTCAAAATTGTCCTCCACCAACTTCTCTAGGCGCCTCTCTTGACTAGCCGTGAGCCTGGGCTCAATCGCCAACACTCCTTTGCTAAATTTGTACATTTCCAAGTCCTCGATTACGTTCGCCCAGCGTTCCTCCGCATGGGCATCAGTGAACTGCCCATCTCTTCCCGTCCTACCATCTAACCTTCCCTGGCCTTGGCTGCTCCTCAGTCTCTCACTCTTTCGATCAACCATCTGCTCCAATCTCCCTGCGCCGCTTCGCCCCTGGCCCTGCACACCCGACCATCCTTGATCGCCTTCTAAGATCTCGATCTCATGGCACTTGTGTCCATCACTGGCTCCCTTCTTTCCATACAAACTAAGGCAATTATTATAGCATTCCCTCGCCCTTCGCTGATCTACCACGATTTTCCCCACCTTACCGCAGATCAGTGGGTCACCGCTAGGTGAGCCGTTGAAGTTACTGCGCAGAGACGATTTAGCGTGTTCCGTCCGATGATGACATTGTACGACGCCACGACCTGCAATACCAAATACCTTACACGCAAAAGCTTGACCTTCTCATCGATACCAAAAACCGTGTCTAAATCCAAGTAGCCCCGCACCCAGACCTGTTCTCCTGAGAAGCCTACCAGAGTCCCAGTGTACGACATCAAGTCCTTATCTTTTAATCCCAACTGGTCGAACACATCACCGTAAATAATATTCGCAGAACTTCCCTAGTCCCAAAGTACTCTTCGTACATTAAAGCTATTGATCATTACCATCACCACCACATGATCATCCTTATGTGTCTTGATCCCCTCGAAGTCTGCTGATGATATCACTATGTCCGGGTGATGAAAACCGTATGGGGTCGCATACTCTTGCACTGATCTTACCGCCCTTACATGTCGTCGTCTCGCCGAAGATGTGTCGCCGCCTCCACCGAAACCCCCTGCAATTATATTTATCGTCTCAACCGGTGGTTCAAGACCTTTGTTGAAGGTTTCTTCAGCTCCCTTCTTTCTTGTCGCCAACGTCTCTTTCTTGTCGGCTGTTGGCGCTTGACGACGATCGTCCCGCCTGCGATCATCCTGCTGCCGACTCCCTTATATCGATTTCCCTGTTGTCGATCTCCTTGCCAGCGATCACCTCGATCATTCAACTATGAGCGTCCCGCCCTGATTAATATTTCAATCCCGTTTTTTAACGTGATGCAATCTCTGGTGTCATGACCCGCGGAGCGATGGTACTCGCACCACTTGGTTTTATCCACTGCCGCCCGAGGCAGATTAGCTTCCCTCTCACCCTCTTCGACTGCGTGTGTCTCCTTGACTTCCCGGTACAATTCTGTCAGATGTGCACTCAGACTTTTGCATGATTCCTCTCGCCGGTGGGAATCGGATTGATGCCACGGGCGTCGACGCTCAAAACTTCCCTTCTATGGGTAGATTTGCTCCTTTGCAAACTTTTCCACTGACTTTTCCTTCTTGTCCTTTCGTTTACTGCTTTCCCCTTTTTCCCGACTTTGTTTGCTCACCGGCGAGACATCCCTCTGATCTCCATTCTTCTCGATCTTTGCGCGCTTCCTTTTGAAAGCGTCATCCTCCTAATCCAAGATGTAGGTGTTCGCTCGAGGACATATTTCTGTCATCGACCGAGCGGGCTTACGACTCAACTTACTGTTCAGCTTCCCCGGTTGCAGTCCATTCTTGAAAGCTCGCGCACAGGCATGCAATTCCGACTCTTCAATCTTGACAGACACTGCACTGAACCGCCTCACGTATTGTTTCAAAGTTACACCCTCTGATTGGCGGACATTGCACAGATCTTCGATCGTTACCTACTTGATCTTACTCGCAGAGAGTTGAACAAGGAACTTTGACAAGAAGTTGCGAAAATTTGTGATGGATCCCCGAGGCAGAGTCGTGAACCAAGCCATTGATGTGCCCTTAAACGTCGACGGGAACATCCTGCACTTCACCGCGTCGGAAGCTGAGCTTATTGTAATTCAGGTTCCCTCTGATACGATTGTCCTGCACGATGCTAAGACAAGAGGTTCGACAATCGCTTAACAATAAAACAGAACTTAACAACAAAACAATAACACTCAGAAGTTGTTCACCCAGTTCAGTGAAAACTTTCACCTACGTCTGGAGGGTTTGCACCCAAAGAAAGGAAATCCACTATCTCAAGATTCAGGAATTACAGACACTCATGAACGACTCAGTTCATAGTTCACTTCCTAATCTACCCAGTGTATTTCTACTTAGAATCCCAACCTAAGTATGAGAGCCCCTCTCACTTTCTCTCAATCACTGCCACAGTGATTGGTGAACACAATGAACAAGTAAAGTTTGAACGCAATCAAACAACACAGAACCTCTCTTTGCTTTATAGAATCAGTGAGCAAAGACAGATTCACAACTAACACAGGACGAAGCACAATAACAAATCCTAAAACTCTTAATCTCTCTTTCAGCTTCGGTGATCTTCACGTTTTAGGTCTTCATCCTTTTATAGACTTCAGCAGCGGTAGCATGGGCTTTAGGGTTAGCACGGGCTGAAGAAACAGATTCCAATAACAGCAATTTGAAAACGCAATCTTGATAGATTCGGTTTCTTATTGCACAAGTAAAGATAGAAATCAATCTTTTAACAAAGATTGTTTCAACAAATAACAACCCAACAACTAAAACCCTTTTGGAATAGTTACTTGCTCCTCAAGTAACTCAAAAACATATCTTCAGCAAATCTTCAGAAGGCCCATAACAGAAACACAAGCTGAGGACTGATGTCCTAGCTTCACGAGGTCAGATGCCACGGCATCTGCTTCGACAATCAGTTGTTTTGACAAAATGCAAGGCAACATGTTCCAACAATCTCCCCCTTTGTCAAATTTTGTCTAAAACAACTCACAATCAGAGAGGATAAAAACTAGAGAAAAAAACTCTCCCCCTTAGTCAGAACTCCCCCTCAAACAAACGCATCTACACAACCCACTATCATACTTCAGAAGGCATAGTCGGAACAAAACACTTTAGCAGCACAAACACACAACCAGAGGTACAATCAGCCTTAGCACATGATAACATCAAAATGGATCAGTTTGAACATCATCGTATCAGAAATACTACCATCAGAAGTACTGCTCATCAGAGGCAACATTTCAGAAACAAACATAGCCATCGTCTTGAACTTGTCTTCAGACCAGAGCTAACACTATCAGAACACACATAGCACAGTAGAAACAGAAGCAACTTCTCACAACTTCTGAGAACATGAACATCTGAACCAAAACAAACTTCTGATCTGCGAACATCTGAACAACTTCTGATCTGCGAACATCTGAACAAAACAAACTTCTGAACAAAAACAAACTTCTGATCTAAAACATCTTCTGATCTAAAACATCTTCTGAACTAAAACATCTTCTGATCTGCGAACATCTGAACAGAACAAACTTCTGAACAAAAACAAACTTCTGATCTAAAACATCTTCTGAACTAAAACATCTTCTGAACTGAAACATCTGAACAGAACCAACTTCTGAACCTCAAACTTCTGAACATAAACAACTTCTGAATCACAAAACTGTTCAAAAACAAATTTCTTCTGATCTGAAACTTAAAACTACTCCCCCTTTTTAGCACAAATTTGCAAAGGGTGCATCCAAAACAAAAGACAAGATCAAAATCAAGGCAAACTATGCTTCAGAACCGGACTTTTCCTTGGAACCTTCGGCACTTCTCTCTGTACTTGCTTCAGATCCTTCCTCCTCGTCGCTTTGTTCAACATCTTGACGTTCTTCTTCTTGTAACTTGAGTAGCAACGCATCAACTTTGAGCTTCCTGGCAGTACTCACCCGGATTGTTTCTTGTAAAGCCTTGGAGACTTTCAGTAATTCAGCAATTATGGCCTTAGTGTCAGATGCAGTCACAGTAGGCGCAGATGTTTTGCTAGTTGGTAAAGCAATGTCGAGAACATGTGGGTCCATAAACAAACGTTGATCCAAAGTGATTGGAACACCACAAGACATAGCCACATCATCAGCTCTGAGAATCTGAGGATGTTGCTTCAGAATGATCTCAGTAAGAAGTGATGGAAACGAAACAGGCAGCTTCACAGCACAAGTATCAGCATGCTTCAATGTCTGCTCAAACACAAAAGTTCCAAAATCAAAATCAATAGACTTGCCTATCCGATAGATTAATTTGGCAAGCGTTGCAGAAACTCCAGAAGTATGCTGAGTAGGAACCCAATTCACAGCACCAATCCTGTTAAGAATAGCATACTTCACACTCAGATTTCCAGTAGAGAGCAGCTTCTTGCTAGGCCACTTCTTCACATAACCAGCGCTAAGTTCCTTGGCCACAACATCCATGGACACTTCTTCATCAACAAAGGCAATAGCACTTCTGCCAAGTGCTTGATTGATCACAGCAGGTGAGAACACAACACATTCAGCTCTCACATAGACTTTCCTGAATTCTGCACTATCAGGACGTCCCACATCAACAGAGAGATTTACCAAGAACTCTCTCACAAGCCTCTCATAGCACCTACCAACATTCTGAATAGTCTTCATCAGACCTGCTTTCTCAATAAGTGCAATAACATCTCTACATTCAAGAACATCAGAGCCAACTTCCCTTTCCTTGGCCATTCTCCTCTTGCAAACAAACTTCCACTTCTGAACATTCTCTTCTAAGTGAAAAGACACTCTATCAATAGGAACGGCAGGAACATTCTGAGGAATACGCTTACCAGAAAACTTCTTTTTCTCAGAAGATCGAATGTTCTGAACACCGACTTCAACATCTGATTCAGAGTCTTCAACGTCAACTGGAGTCTTCCTCTTCTTCTTCTCAGTGGGAGTCTTGTCTTCCTTTTGCTTTCCCTTACTCTTCACACTAGCCTGTCGGGACTTGTAGGTTATAGGTGAAGACTTGGATTTCTTTGATGGAGTATGAGTGACTTCAGGAGAAGAAACCCTTCTTTTCTTCTTCATCCTCGCAGCAACACTATCAGCAAAGGACTCAGTCAGAGGAACATCATCAGAAGCATCATCAGAGATGTTCTGAACAGAGGCTGGAGCCTGGTTTGGCTCTTCAGAATTGGTACCCTCAGAGTTACCATTCTTTGGATCAACATCCTTTGAAGAGGATGACACAGAGATGTCTGGCTGGGCAGCATTGCCTGAATCTTCATGAGAAGTGGAATCCTTTCCAGAATTTTCTTGAGCAGAACTTTCCTTAGACCTGGATGTCTCAACATTAGGTACAACATCAGGCACAGTAGAATCTTCATCATTGATCTCCTCTTCGTTAGGAACAATTGGGGCTTTGCTGTTCTTGACCTGTGATTCGTAGACCTTACACGTTGGGTTTTTTGATCGCATCTTCTTGAAGACTTTCTTGGACACAGAAGATGGTTGAGAAGTATCACTCTTCAAACCCATACACTTGACTCCTTTTGCAGTTCTCTCAATCTTAGCCTTGACAGATTCCTTCCTTCCTGAGCTTTGAGACATGATGAATCGAGAGTAAATACAAACAGAGTACAGAACAATGAGCACAACTTTCAGATGAACGATGATAAGTCTTGAAAAAAATAGATGCACAAGCGGTTGAGAGAACACAATTTGACCGTTGAAGGTAGTTATAGGATAAGCGAACCATGAAGTAACCTTCTCTCTGCTGATGTCACAACGGCAGTTAATGATGAACAAAAATAAACTAGTCGTTGACACATATGGACACGCTAATTGCTATGCATCAAAAAGGCAAATCCCTAGATTTCCTCTTAATTTTTCAAATGTAAGTGCATCAAGGGGTTTTGTGAAAATATCAGCCAATTGCTTGTCAGTTGTAACATGTTCCAAGTTGACAATTTTATCCTCCACCAAGTCTCTAATGAAATGATGTCTAATGTCAATATGCTTGGTCCTGCTATGCTGTATGGGATTCTTGGAAATATTTATTGCACTGAGATTGTCGCAGTACAATGTCATGACATCCTGCTCAACATCATACTCTTTCAACATTTGCTTCATCCACATGAGTTGAGTACAACTACTTCCGGCTGCAATATATTCTGCTTCAGCTGTATACAATGAGACACAATTCTGCTTCTTGCTAAACCATGAAATCAGATTATTCCCTAGAAAGAAACATCCACCAGATGTGCTTTTTCTATCATCTGCACTGCCTGCCCAATCGGCATCACAGAAACCAACTAACGAAGAATTTGTATCATGAGTATAGAGAATACCATATTCACTCGTGCCATTGATGTACTTGATAATTCTCTTGACTTGTAGCAGATGACTAGCCTTAGGAGCTGCTTGATATCTTGCACATACACCTACTGCAAAGGTGATATCTGGTCTGCTGGCAGTGAGATACAACAAGCTTCCAATCATGCTTCTATAGAGACTTTGATCAACATCTTCTCCTTGCTCATCTTTGGACATCTTGATGTGTGTAGCAGCAGGGGTTCTCTTGTGACCAGCCTTTTCAAGACCAAATTTCTTGACTAGGCCTTTAGCATACTTACTCTGAGATATGAACATGGAATCCTCCATTTGCTTGACTTGTAGTCCTAGAAAATAATTCAGTTCACCAACTAAGCTCATCTCAAATTCAGATTTCATTTGTTGAACGAAATGTGCCACCATTGAGTTAGACATTCCTCCAAAAACAATGTCATCCACATAAATCTGTGCTATCATGAGCTTTCCTTTGTCATTCTTTACAAACAAAGTTTTATCAATTCCTCCCTTGCAGTAACCATTGCTTACGAGAAACTCAGTTAATCTTTCATACCAAGCCCTAGGTGCTTGCTTCAAACCATACAAGGCCTTCCTCAACTTGTACACATGATCTGGATGATGTGGATCTGTAAATCCTTTAGGCTGTTCAACATAAACTTCTTCATTCAAATAGCCATTCAGAAAAGCACTCTTCACATCCATCTGATAAAGTCTGAACTTCAAGAGACAAGCAACACCTAACAAGAGTCTTATAGATTCCAGTCTAGCTACTGGAGCAAAGGTCTCATCAAAATCAACTCCTTCTATCTGAGTATATCCTTGAGCAACAAGCCTTGCTTTATTCCTTGTGACTGTTCCAGCTTCATCTGATTTGTTCTTGAAGATCCACTTGGTGCCAATGATGTTTACTTCTTCAGGTCTGGGCACTAACTCCCACACTTCATTTCTTCTGAACTGCTCTAGCTCTTCTTGCATAGCATTTATCCAGTATTCATCAGTGAGAGCTTCATTAACATTCTTGGGTTCTATTTTAGAGATGAAACAACTGTGAGCAATAATACTTCTGGATCTGGTAGTCACCCCTTCTTGAAGATTACCAATAATGTTTTCTTGAGGATGATTCTTCTGAACCCTGATTGATGGAGCTTTGTTTGATGTGATATCTTTGTCTTCCTTTTCATCAGCACTTGTTTCTGACTCATTGTCTAGGGCGGTTGCTGGAGCATTGGCTGGAACATCAGTACCATCATCATCTTCATTCAGAACTGCTTCTTCCTTCTTGCTTGGTTCATCATCCACAGTCACATTCACAGATTCCATCATGGTCCTCGTGCGAGAGTTAAAAACTCTATAAGCTTTGCTGTTCATAGAATACCCCATGAAAATTCCTTCATCACTTCTAGGATCAAGCTTCCTCTTAGGATCACGATCTGCAAGAATATAACATTTACTTCCAAAGATGTGAAAGTATTTTACAGATGGCTTTCTACCTTTCCATAGCTCATATTGTGTAGAGGATGTCCCTGCCCTGATGGTGACTCTATTATGTATGTAACAAGCAGTACTCATAGCTTCAGCCCAGAACTGGTGTGGAATCTTCTTAGCATGTAACATTACTCTGGCTGATTCCTGGAGAGTTCTATTTTTCCGTTCAACAATTCCATTCTGCTGTGGAGTGATGGGGGCAGAAAATTCATGGCTAATACCTTCTGTTCCACAGAACTCCAAGAATTTTGAATTCTCAAACTCCCTTCCATGATCACTTCTGATTCTTACAATCACACAGTCCTTCTCATTCTGAAGTCTCAAACATAGGTTCTTGAATATTTCAAATGTCTCTGATTTTTCTCTCATAAATTCAACCCATGTATACCTTGAAAAGTCATCTACACAGACAAACACATACCTCTTTCCTCCCAAGCTTTCAACTTGCATGGGACCCATGAGATCCATGTGAAGCAATTCCAGAACCTTCGTTGTGGTCTGATGCTGGATCATCTTGTGAGACACCTTGGTTTGCTTACCAATCTGACATTCTCCACATAGCTTCCCTTCTCCCAAGCTCAGATTGGGCAATCCCCTTATTGCTTCATCAGCTATAACTTTTTGCATGCTCCTGTAGTTGAGATGCCCTAGTCTTTGATGCCATACATTCACCTCACCTTCTTTAGTTAACATACATCTGGAAACATGAGCTTTTTCTTCTGATGTCCACATGTAACAGTTGTCTTTTGATCTGACTCCTCTCATCACAACTTTTTCATCATCAGTGGTCACAACACATTCTATCTTATTGAACTTCACATCATACCCTTGATCGCACAGTTGACTTATGCTGATTAGGTTGGCAGTTAAGCCATTTACAAGCAACACATTGTTCAAGTTAGGAGATTCTGTGCTAACAAGCTTTCCTACCCCCTTGATCTTTCCTTTAGCTCCATCTCCAAAAGTAACATAGTTAGTGGAGTGACTTCTGATATCTTGCAAGAAGCTCTTGTTTCCTGTCATGTGCTTTGAGCAGCCACTATCAAAATACCAATCTTCTTCTGATGATGCTCTGAAGGACGTGTAGGCTACCTGACATCTGACTTCACCCTTGGGCTTCCATTCCTTCTTCATCTTAACAGGCCTTTTATCGTGCATCTGAGGATAGCCATATAACCTGTAACAGTAAGGCTTTATGTGACCATTCTTACCACAGTAGTGACACTTCCAAAGTACAATTTTCTCAAGCTTGAGCTGGGATTTCCCATGTTGAGGTACATGTCGAGGCAATGGATCTGACAACTGATAATTTCTGGGCTTCTTGAATTCAGTTTGTTTTGCAGCAGACACAAACTTCTTTGATCCTTTTTGACCTTCTTTGTTCGTTGTTCTGTAGTCAAAACCAATTCCCTTCAGACTCCCTCCTTGCTTGCTAGTTTCTTTCAGAATCTCATCAAGCATGTCAGAACCACTGTTTAGCATTCTAACAGATTTATGAGTGGCTTCAAGTTTTCTTGTCAGAATTGTTACTTCCTCTTGAAGTCCTGCATTAATCAATATTAGGTTAGCTTTTTCCATAACATCAGCATTATTAAACTTACTTTGCCATTCCTCCAGATCCTCCTTCAGTTTTGTGCTGAGCTCTTTCAACCTTTCATTCTGAGACACAAGTTGCTCTATCTCACTTTGCTTTTCTCTCACGAGTTTACATGCTTCTTCCCACTTGTTGTGTAGCAGCTTGTAAGTTTCAGCCAATTCCTCATCAGAGATGTCTTCATCACTTGTCTCAGACTCACAGATAGTTCCAGAGAAAGCATTGACTTTGTTTGCAGATATCTCCTCCTCATCTTCAGTGTCTTCATCTGACCAAGTTACCATCATACCTTTCTTTTGCTTCTTCAGATAAGTGGCACATTCAGACCTGATGTGACCATATCCTTCACATTCATGACATTGAACTCCTTTGTTCTGAACAGGTCTTTCTTCTTCCTTGGTCTTCCTCTGAGAGTTTGAAAACCTGGGTTTGTTATCGAACTTCATGTCCTGGGCATTAGGTCTGGTTCTTTTGTCAATCTTCCTCAAAGCCCTGTTGAATTTTTTTGCTAGCATGGCCAGAGCCTCAGAAAAATTTTCACCCTCACAGTCTTCATCATCACCTTCATCAGTGTTAGACACAAAAGCAATACTCTTATTCTTCTTCTCAGATTTTCCACTCAGTTTCAACTCAAATGTCTGCAAGGAGCCAATAAGTTCATCAACCTTCATGTTCTCAATGTCTTGAGCCTCCTCAATTGCAGTGACTTTCATAGCAAACTTCTGAGGAAGAGATCTCAGAATTTTCCTTACAAGCTTCTCATCTGACATAGGTTCTCCCAAAGCAAATGAAGCATTAGACAAGTCACGGACACGCATGTGGAATTCTGAAATAGTCTCTTCTTCAGTCATCATCAGATTTTCAAATTGAGTAGTAAGCATCTGAAGTCTTGACATCCTTACTCGAGTAGTTCCTTCATGTGCAGTTTTCAGAATTTCCCAAGCATCCTTTGCCACAGTACATGTATTGATCAGCCTAAACATATTCTTGTCAACTCCATTAAAAATAGCATTTAGAGCCTTTGAATTTCCAAGTGCAGCTTCATCTTCAACACTGGTCCATTCTTCTTCAGGTTTTTCCACAACAGTAGTAGAGGTGCCTTCAACCTCAGCCTTAGTGGGGTGCTTCCAACCCTTGACAATAGCTTTCCAAGTCTTGTTGTCAATCGATTTGAGAAAGGCTGTCATGCGAACCTTCCAGTAGTCATAGTTAGTACCATCCAGAATGGGTGGCCTGTTGACTGATCCTCCCTCCTTGTTATCCATGAGAACTTGAATAAAACTCCCTGGAGCTCACCCAACCAGAACAAGGTGCCAGCTCTGATACCAATTGTAATTCAGGTTCCCTCTGATACGATTGTCCTGCACGATGCTAAGACAAGAGGTTCGACAATCGCTTAACAATAAAACAGAACTTAACAACAAAACAATAACACTCAGAAGTTGTTCACCCAGTTCAGTGAAAACTTTCACCTACGTCTGGAGGGTTTGCACCCAAAGAAAGGAAATCCACTATCTCAAGATTCAGGAATTACAGACACTCATGAACGACTCAGTTCATAGTTCACTTCCTAATCTACCCAGTGTATTTCTACTTAGAATCCCAACCTAAGTATGAGAGCCCCTCTCACTTTCTCTCAATCACTGCCACAGTGATTGGTGAACACAATGAACAAGTAAAGTTTGAACGCAATCAAACAACACAGAACCTCTCTTTGCTTTATAGAATCAGTGAGCAAAGACAGATTCACAACTAACACAGGACGAAGCACAATAACAAATCCTAAAACTCTTAATCTCTCTTTCAGCTTCGGTGATCTTCACGTTTTAGGTCTTCATCCTTTTATAGACTTCAGCAGCGGTAGCATGGGCTTTAGGGTTAGCACGGGCTGAAGAAACAGATTCCAATAACAGCAATTTGAAAACGCAATCTTGATAGATTCGGTTTCTTATTGCACAAGTAAAGATAGAAATCAATCTTTTAACAAAGATTGTTTCAACAAATAACAACCCAACAACTAAAACCCTTTTGGAATAGTTACTTGCTCCTCAAGTAACTCAAAAACATATCTTCAGCAAATCTTCAGAAGGCCCATAACAGAAACACAAGCTGAGGACTGATGTCCTAGCTTCACGAGGTCAGATGCCACGGCATCTGCTTCGACAATCAGTTGTTTTGACAAAATGCAAGGCAACATGTTCCAACACTTATGACCATCTTCGTGTTGAAATAAAGCAGATGATCCTTTGGATCGGTCTTTCCACTATACGTCTCGAGAACAAGGTTCTTCAAGTTGTCCAGGATGGCCACTTCCCTCACCGCCGCTGAGAACGGCTCGAACTCCGCGACGGCCTCTGCTTCCCGCTCTCCTTCGTCTTGCTGCTTGAGGCGATCATACTCTAACTGTTCCTGCAAGTAATCGTTCCGCTGTCGTATGTCATCAACATTGCGGATCAGGCGTCTCCAATCTTGGTCAGTGATCGGAGCCTGAGGTAGAGGCGTTCCGTCTCCTGAGACCTCCGGAGTATGCGTCGGAGATCCCTGTCGCTCAGGTGAGGACGGTGGAGAAGGTAGCGGAGGCGTCGGAGAAGGAGGAGGAGGCGGCGGCGGAGGCGGAGGAGTTGGTTGCTCAGGTTGCTCGCAACGAACCTCTACCCGGCGCGGCCTTCCTCTTACACTACGCGGTGGTGAACCGCGTCTCTGCTCCAGCTCTCCATCGCGTCGTCGACGACGTGTCTCAATCAAATTCCAATCACAAACCGAGAATTCAGCCGGAAATACGAAAATCAAAGAAAATTCCACAAAAAATCAAACTTCTCTCAACGAAATCACAATCCACGTAGTCCGGGAATCAAAATCTACTGATCCCCACAGACGGCGCCAAATGTTCTATCCAAGAACATAGAGATGAGGTATGGTACCTAGAGTGAAGGGATTGCAATGTGAGAATTTAGAGAGAAAGAGCGTGTAACCGCTTAGAGAGAGAATGTAACTGAATTCCAAGTTTTTTATTTCTCAAATGAGCCAAGAGTCCTTTACAATTGGTAACCGCCCCCAACTTATAGACCTTGGGTTGGGCCTAGTGTTCCTAACCGTCCATAGTGTGCTAGTTGGGCCTCCTGGGCGAAGGACCAACTCCCTGGCTTGCACGACGCCCTGCGGCCAGCGTCCCTGGGCGAGGGCCCCCTAGGTCTCGCCCAGTCCAAAGCTGAGTGCTTTTTCAATTGCAGGTGATGATTACCATATCATGGTTTGGAACTACATATGCACATGTGAAGTCTAGATTCTATTTTCTAAAATATTGTCTATAATGTTAAAATCGATTTTTTCTCCCCCTTCAATATTCACTCATAACGATTGATTTTAGAAAGAAAAGTTTCATGTGATATATCATGTCCGTTGAATGTCTCTTGAAATAGGAAAGGTTGAAAACATTTTTTTAACCTCTGGAAATAGTATTGGCAAAAAGGTGTTGGAGGAATTCTATTTTTCTGAGGAGCCTACCTTTGAAAAGATTTCGGCTGGCAGAGAGGCATGTCCATAAGGGCCCGGCCCGATCCGGAACCGACAAAACCGAGTGGTTTTTTGGTCTACGGGTCGGTCCGGTCCGGGTCACGGGTTGATCGGGCAAAAAAACCGGTTAAGGATGGTTTGTTTCGGTCGGTGTCGGATTGGGCCTGCGACCGACCGACCGATCCGACCGAACCAGATCTGTGTTAAAAAATATTAGGTCGAGCTCAGCCCAACACATGCAATGCACAACCAAAAACACATGGGTTGATAAAAAAACGTGTGTCTGGCCAAAAAACACGTGGGCCACACCGTTGATGTTGTGTTTCTTCTCACTAGTTCCACACCGTTAGATCTAGCTTTATCAATGGCTCACGTTGCTCTTAGGATGGATCGCCAACATGTCTCACTAATGAGAGAAGAGACTCCTTCATTTTGCAATCAAAATGCTTCTCTTTCATCTGAAGCGTTCTCTCCTCCTTCCTCTCATCTGGAACCCTAGCCCCTTTCTCACCATTCTCTCCTCATTTCCATCGCCGCACCCCCACCATCCTCGCATCCTTCCGCCGTCGTCGATGCCTCCTATTCTCTTGTCTCAGATTGAAGGAAACTGTTGTTGCATGTTTCGATCTGTTGTTCCTCACCTCAGATCTTGTTCTTTGCCTCATATCTCGTTGATAACAACACTTCTCACACAATCAACGTCATAACCACCATCCTCCATGGATTCTGCTGGAGATTTTAAATTTTTGTTAGATTTTTCCAGAACTGGTTTTTTATTTTTGTTGAAATTGTTCCAGATCTGATTGTATTTGGTTGTTATTATGTATTTGAATCAATGCTTTATAATGAAAAAATTATTTATGTTAAGATTCATCTTGGTTTCTGCTTTCTTTCTTTCTCAACCTCTTTTTTTTTCCTTCTACTGAACAAACCGACAGATCCGAACCGATGAATCTGTGATCCGCCGAACCCGAACCCGAGCTATCCGAAGGGTGTGTTTGGACGGTGACGGTTCCGGCGATTTCGTCGTTTTCACCCGACCAAAACCGAAGTTCTGGCCCGAATCCGATCGTACCCGACCTATGGACACCTGATAAGTGCCAATTTTACGTAGTTTTCCATTGTTATTAAGGCACTTATCTATGTGATTTATGGAATTATCTTGCAAATTGACCCCATTTTGATTAGAATTTATAGAAATGAGAGTTTTGATTTAGAAGATGTTTTATATATGATTCCAATCTCAATTGTTGGTGTAGGAAGGTGATTAGGAAGAAATACAAGAGTTGATAGAGAAGTGGATAGTTTTGAAGGCTTCTGTCAAAAAGGCGCTCAGCACCCTTGAAGAGCGCTCAGCACCATTGCCACAGAAGAGGAAAATGGAAGTTCTGTCAAAAGGGCGCCCAGCATACTTTAAAGGCGCTCAGCACCTTTTCAATAAATAGGGTAATCTGTGCAAAATGCGCTCAGCACATGAAAAGTGCGCTCAGCATGATTAGGGCGGTGGCAAAACCCATCAGTGAAGGAATCAGGGTGCTGAGCGCCCAGAAAACATGCTCAGCACCCTGTACACGGATTTTATATAAAAAGACCAAAATCCCATAAAAAAAAAAAGAACTTCTTGGACCAGAACTGAAACCCACAACTTAGGGAAAGATAGAACTCGAAGGAGAGCATCAAGGGAGGTATAGGAGGCTTGGGAGAAGGCTTTGGAGCCGATTTCATCGCCGGGGAACCGTCACGTATTCGGTTTTTCATCGTTCTTCTTCTCTTTTATGATTGTAAAGCTATCCATGGAAATGGATAGCTAATTTCTCATTTGTTGGGATTAGAACTAGTTGTTTTGATGCTCATGTAATCTATTTGAATTCCTTTCATGCAAATTTCATGTTTCTATGCTAAAGAATCAATGGTTTTCTCTTTTGCTTCATGCTACATCTTAGGTTTGATCCCCTTGGGTATTTTGATTGATTCAAACTTGTGTAGGGAACTCACACGTTCTTGAGTCTGAACTAGAGTTAATCATATGTTTCTTTTCCATGATTCAATGATTTTTACCTTGTGCTTCATGCTTGTTTTGGATTGATCTCCTAGAATATGAATTTAGATTTAATAGGATGGTGGGAACTAACTATTTAAATCTGAATTAGGTAAAAGCATCTAATGATTCTAAGGTCTAGGGATAGGGTTAGATCATTAGTCTATTCAAACATCTATGCTTAATGCTACTCACTATTGTTAATCGATCAAGGGATTGAAGGTTAATATAGGGAGTTGATAATCTTCTACACCGGGGGACTGGGTAGTAAGATAAGAAATAGTGGGAGGAATCAATTGCATAGAACGATATTTGTATGTGAATCAATAGAATACATAGAGGTCAAACAACGAAACTCTAATCCCAGCAAAACTATCTACCTTGGTGAATTCAACTACTTTACCTGCTTTCTTTATATTTTCATGTTCTTAAACAAACCCCTAATATCTTTGTTAACCATCATTTGAGTCTGTTAGCTATTGAACGGCATAAGTATTACACCTCCTTGTGGATACGACAAAACCCTTTACTATACTACAATTGAGTCTTGAGAGATTCAAACGTAGAGTGGTAAAAAAATCTTTCATCAACACCCCTAGGCAGAGCAAATTTTCAGGCCGTTATGTAAGAACAATAAAAAATGTATACTCTGCCTCATGTTAAAGGAAATTATCATATTTGAATTACACGTTTATTGTATAATGTAATATTGTACATACAAGTCCATTCAAATTTAGTGAACATATGCTACTTTAGCTTTTTTTTTCTTGATTCATGTAATGGAATTTTGTTTGTTTTTGTTTTCGTCAAACCCATCTCTTCATCTTCTTATTCCCTCAATAACTTCAATATTTTGTTATGTTTGTCATTAAATTTATTTCCTTTCTCACTTTTTAATTACCTTTCCTGCCTTTACCTATTTTTTTCATTTCTCTCCTATTAATTCCCTTTTTTGGGTCAATTTTAAAAATTCGTATCAATTATGAATGATTAAAAGATACTAAAGTGATCAATTAATTGTACTTTAAAAAACTTGACTAATTATGAATTTTTGTGGATTAAGTGCAAAAAATAGGATATTGTCCGTTTTTACTTTTTATAAAAAAAAAAGGAAATGATGACCAAATCAATTAATCAGTTTTAGTATCTTTTAAAAATTAGAATCAAGACATTATTACTATTTAATTCATTTTAATTGTATTCAATTTATTTCCTTATTTATAGCAAAATAAATGACGACATTGGTTAGTGATTCAAATTTTAAATTTTTTATTTTATCAAAGCATTTATTAAATGTTAATTGCTTTTTATTCTGAATTTATATATGAAAAAGTTAATTGTTTTTAATTCTTAACTAATTTATATCAAAATAGAACATGAAATTATTGCTATTTAATCTCATTTAATTGAATTCAATTCATTGTCTTATATATAGCAAATTAATAATGTATTTTGAGTTGTAGGATCAAAAACTGTATCACAACTGCTTCTCTGGCCGTGTTGGTAAATGGATCACCTTCAA
Source organism: Lotus japonicus (assembly GCF_012489685.1). Classification (NCBI taxonomy): domain Eukaryota; kingdom Viridiplantae; phylum Streptophyta; class Magnoliopsida; order Fabales; family Fabaceae; genus Lotus; species Lotus japonicus. Next base: position 30,887,489 of record NC_080041.1, read on the forward strand.
CCTTCTTTGACATTCAAAAGGGACTGAGACAGGGGGATCCCCTCTCCCCTCTCTTGTTCAACATCTGCGCTAACGGGCTTTCGTGTATGTTAAATCAACTGCTCGGATACTCTGAAATCAACCTCTTTAGCGGTGTTAGAATGGGCAATGTTGAGGCCCTTAACCATCTGCAATTCGCAGATGATACCTTGCTCTTTTGCGAGCAAGACAATAAGCAACTCGAATTACTATGCCATGCTTTGTTTGCTTTCCTTTTTGCGTCAGGATTGAGATTGAATATGGAAAAGTCAGAACTTATTGGATGCAATATAGATCCCTCAGAAGTATCACGAGTGGCCCAGCTTTATGGGTGGTCAGTAGGAACGTTGCCAATAACATATTTAGGGGCACCTCTGGGAGGTAACCCAAGGAGAATAGCCTTCTGGGAACCGATGCTTGTCAAATTGAGGAAAAAGGCCAGATCCTACAACTCAAAATACATCTCCTTAAGCGGAAGGATAACAATTTTGAAGGCTGCCCTAAATGCCATTCCAGTGTATTGGATGAGTTTGTTTAAAGCTCCCAATGGTGTTATTATGGAAGTAGAGAAAATCTACAGGGCTTTCCTATGGGGGGGGGAAGAAGGAAGAAACAAAATGGTATGGATTCCATGGGATATGATATGCAAATCAGCTGCCAAAGGAGGACTTGGGCTGGGACATTTGGCTTGGAAGAACAAAGCTCTACTAATCAAGTGGGCTTGGCGGTATGGATCTGAAGTGAACAGCCTTTGGAGAAGACTAATTGCTGGTAAATATAAGTGGGATAGCAAAAGGCTTCTTCTCCATACTATCTTGGATGAAGGTGGCTCTTTCTCAGCTATTATAAAGGCCATAAGAACTGTGCTTATGGAAGATTCCCTACTAGCTTTGGGGTTCAAAGACCAATTGATCTGTGGCATAGGAGATGGGAACCAAACCAGATTTTGGTTGGACCCTTGGATCGGTGACAAGCCTCTATCAATGCAATTCCCACGAATCTTTGCAATGTGTTCAAACAAAAATGGATACCTAGCCGATTTTGGACTATTTGTAAGAGACAAATGGCTGTGGGACATTCCGTTTAGAAGGAACTTCCTTGGGTGGGAATTGGAGCCATATTCTGAGTTCATGACATTAATTAACTCAATGTTTACAGCAGCAAACTCTAGAGACCATATTATATGGTGTGGGAGCGGGAATGGCTTTTACTCGGTAAAAGGCTTATGTCAATGGGCAGAAGAAAATATTCAAGAGGAATCAGAATTTTCAGTCCCTGAGCAGATCAGAAAACTAGTTCCTCCAAAGGTAGCTCTGTTGTTCTGGCAGGCAGTTCACAATAAAATGGCTACGAGGATGAATATTTGGCAAAGAGGTATAATTCAAGACGACAACAGGTACTGTTGCTTCTGCAATATAAACAATGAAACAGCCAATCACCTTTTCTTGTCATGCCCCCGTGTCTGTGCTATCTGGTATGATATATTAAATAGAGAAGGCATTATGTGGGCAGCTCCAAACTCCTTGTTGGCACCTCACGAGGAATGGCACAATTTTAGCTCTTCTATGGACAGCACCATTTGGAAAGTTATCCCTTACTCAATTGTGTGGTCAGTCTGGATGGAAAGGAATAATATACTATTTAGAGACAGAGGTATGCAAATGCAAGAGATTGAAGACATGTACAAGTTGCGGTTAGCATGGTGGGTGAAAAATGCATGGCCAAACTGTCCATACAATACAGACTAGCTAACTAGGAATTTCAGAAGCATTACCATGCCTAAACCTGTCTCTGTACCTAGACAGGTGTCTTGGTTTCCTCCAGATATTGGGCTCCTTAAATGTAATGTTGACGGTGCTTCCAAAGGTAATCCGGCATCAGCGGTGTTGGGGGAGTCATTAGAGACTCCAACAAGAAGTATGTGGGGTATTTCGCACTTGGAATCGGATTTGGCTGGTCCTATAAGGCAGAAGTGAAAGCTATATTACATGGTCTACTGTTCTGTCATCAGAACCTTCTTAGGAATGTGATCATCGAAAGTGACTCCACCACTGCAATTGGTTGGGTTGTTTCAAGTGACAAAAGACCATGGAAACTGAGAAATGAATTAAACAAAATTGACTTGTTGAGGGCAGAAGTCAATTGTCTAGAAATTAGACACATTTTCAGAGAAGGTAACTCAGAAGCTGACTTGTTAGCCAATAAGGGATGTGTTGCTGTTTCTCCCACTTGGGTGCTTCTGGAAGAAAGGAGGTCGGATTTGCCAGCGTTTGACTGAACTGAAATTCTGATATGGCGAACCAGAAAATCTGTTATGGTTAGTGAAAATCTGCTGGGTTGTGTGAGGCAGTGTGAACCAGGCTTGGATTCTTGTCAAGAGGCAAAAACCAAGATTATAAGCTGCGGGAAGACATAGGATTGTTGTGCTAAATTCATTGAGCATGTTCCTAGAGCAAGTAGTTCTCTCATGCCTGTTAATCTATGGCTATAGGATCCGTTTGGCTTTTGACTTAGTTTTGTGGGGATTTCTTTTTAAGCTTTAGGTGTTGGTACGACCATCACTTGTTGTACTGGCATGTATATTATGCTATGAATATTGTAACTTGGTCCATGACCTCTTCAATATAAATATCATTTGATCTTTCAAAAAAAAATATTAATTTCTTTTAATTCTGAATTGATTTCTGGAAAAATTAATTGATTTTAATTCTTGACTAATTTATAGCAAAATAGAATAAGACATTATTGCTATTTAATTCATTTTAATTGTATTCAAATCATTTCTTTATTTGTTGCAAAATAAATGACAACATTGGTTAGTGATTCAAATTTTAAATTTTGATTTTGTAAAAGCATTTATTAAATATTAATTGTTTTTTATTCTGTATTTATTTATCGCAAAATTAATTGTTTTTAATTCTTGACTAATTTGTAGCAAAATGGAACATGAAATGATTGCTATTTAATCTCATTTAATTGTTTTCAATTTATTGTCATATTTATAGAAAAATAAATGACGACATTGGTTACTGATTCAAAATTAATTTTTTTGATTTAGTCAAGGCATTTATTAAATATTAATTGCTTTTAATTCTGAAATTATTTACAGTAAATTCTTAACTTATTTATAGAAAAATAGAAAACGACATTATTGCTATTTAATCAATTTTAATTTAATTTAATTCATTTCATTATTTATAATTAAATTAATGACGACATTGGTTAGTAATTCTATTTTTAAATTTTTGATTTTGTCAAAGCATTTATTAAATATTAATTTTTTTTAATTATGAATTTATTTATTTTTCGAAAATAGAAGATAGGATAAATAAGGAAATAGAGTTAAGTGCTAAGAACAACTTGAAGGTATGAAAAACGATAGAAAGGGGGGGGGTTTGAATAGCGTTTTCAATCTAAAACTTTTCCCACTTGAGATTTTAACAAATCTCCTCAAACACAGAAGATAAAAGTGCTAAGATAAGAGTTGAGGAAAGCACACATTGATTTTATCCTGGTTCACTTGATAAATCCCTCAAGCTAATCCAGTCCACCCGTTAAGGTGATTTCTTCCTTCTTAAAATGAAGGCAATCCACTAATCAGAGTTTGTTACAACTGCACTTGCAATCTGCAAAGTGACTAACAATACAATGACTTAGCTATCACTAAGATTCACTCTCTTAGTCTTCTCAAGGATCTGACCAACCTTGGTCTCCTTAAGGAAAAACAAACAACAGTTTGAGAGTTTGGGTTTACAAAGAATTGCTTCTCATAAAGCTAAAGTAAACACAATAAGAACAGTTTGAAGAAAGATTGCTAAGAGAATATTTTGTATATCGGGTAAGCTTCCTTAGGCGGCATCTTTCATCTTCAGCCTCTTTATATACTCCAAGGATTAGGGTTTAGACGTTTGCATGGAATGCTATCGTTGGAGGGCAGATCTGGAATTTCCAAGTTCTTCTGTGGCTGAATAAGTTAGGTAAGGTCGTCAGGAATAGTACAATTGCTTTTGTACTTGGATAGCGACTTGACCTTTAATCTAGATGACTTCTGATCAGAGCGACGCTTCATGTTTGAACTTGTGAAGCTTGGTCATCAGAGTCAGAGGGAAGCTTGGATCCTCTGACCTTTGTAACTTCTGCTTCTGGACTCAGAGGAGAAGTACTTGGTCTTCAGAGTCAGCTTACTCTTGGACTTCAGAGTCTTCACTTCTCAGCTTCTGGACCTTCAGAACTTATGGACCTTCAGAGCCTCTGGACCTTCAGAGCTTCTGAACCTTCAGAGCTTCTGGACCTTCAGAGCTTCTGGTCTTCAGAACTTGAAGTGATCTGAATCCATATCAGAGCTTAACTATCTTCAGATCTTCTGAAGCTTATTCTACTGTTCAGATTGAACATAGTGAGTGCGAAAGCATTGCGGAGGTTACTCTTTGAGCATAGTGCTTCTAATTTATGTGTAATTAGACCAGATTCAGAGCCTGTCATTAAAACACTCAGAAAACAACGTTAGAGTACCATAATTGTTCATACATAATAGTTAACATGTAATCATCAAAACATAGAGCTGTACTACTTGATCAAAACATGATCTTACACAACCTACTCAGCTAGGAGGGAAAAAGCAAACAAATTCAAATCCAGGCAACAAAACAAAACAGAACAATAAGAGCAAACAAGCAAAGCAAAAACACACACAAAACAGAAAACAGCAGCGAGGAAGCCGCAAACAAATGAAGCAGAGCAGCAAAAGGACCGCGGCAAGAAGGGCAGAAGGGGCGAGCAGCATTACACCAAGCACCGAACAAAGCCGGCGCGAGCAGACCTTGCCACACACAGGAAGAAGAAGTACCAAACGGAAACAGAGAGCATCAGCGAGAGAGGCATGGAGCAGCTTCAAAAATTACACCAAGAACCACAGAGGAATCTCCCTGTCGCAACCAGACCTAGCAAGCGAGTCCGCTTCTGAATTCACATCCCGTGAAAATACATTTGTCTTCAAGCACCACTCCCCGACGCATCAAGTTGCTCTTAACTGCAATACGATTCTGAATCGCTTGCCACACAAAGAGAACCACTTTTGGAGGCGCTATTTTCCTAATTCTCTTCGGAAGAAGCCACCGTGCGCCGCCAAACATGTTTTCCTCCACTAAGCTGCAGATTCCCTTTACAGTGAAGGCACCAGCAGTATCCGCTAGCCAAATGATATCATCTTCCCTAGTACAGGGGATTACTCCACCACTTTGTCTACACGAACTAGATCTGAATAACACCTCATTAGGTGAAGCCATATGGACCACTGCTATCCATATAGACCACCACCCTGAATTGGATCCCGTGTTTCCAGACCTCGTCTTTGGTTCAGATGATGCCCGCATTACAACCGAATCCAACCTTATCATAAAAGCTTGTAATTTTGACTTATTTATAGCAAAATAGAACACGACAATATTGTCACTCCTTCCGTTCCAAAACTATTGTAGTTTAATGGTTATGCACAAAGTTTACGAGTTCATTAATTAATGTTATAATTGACTGAAACACTCTTATTTAATATGAGTTATATGAAAGAGGGAGAATTGACATCATTGGTCAACTAATTTGTGAGAATTGTGATTGGTGGAAATAAGAGGTGATACTTGAGAGATACAATATTAAATGATGGCATGAATGGAAGAAAATGAGATGAAGTGCTTTTGATATCTAAAACAACAATGGTTTTGGAACAAAATAAAAAAGCTAAAACTAGAATAGTTTTTGAACGGAGGGAGTATGTAATCAAATTTAACTGTATACAATTCATTTCCTTATTTATAATAAAATTAATAACAACAATAATATTCTAAAACTATTTTTAATTGTGAAAACCCAAAATAGACACTAAAACAATTGATGGCAAGCAACCTCCCTCCACTGACAATAGCAGCACAATAGAACCCATCTAACATGACAATGAAGCATTAATACCAACCACTAACGAATCATGGCTTTAGCTACTGTTTTTAACGAGGCTCTCTCATGAGTCGCTGTTTAGCCCAAAATAGCACCCGAGGCTTGTAGGGCTTTTAGCTTTTGTGGTTGGCAGGGGTTTTATTCTTGTTTTGATCTTCATATATCTACATGAGAGGATTGTTCTCATGACTCATTTCAATAATCTATATATCTTTCTTTGCTCTAAAAAAAACTATTTTTAATTGCTTTTAATTCTGAACGTATTTCTAGCAAAATTACTTAGGACAGTTTTTATTCTAAAATTAGTTTTAATTGCTTTTAATTCTCAACTTAATTATAGAAAAATTAGTGATAAAATTATCATTCTTTACTTGTTTTATTTTTTTATTCTAAATTTATTTATGGCAAAATTAATCTACAAATCATTAATTATTAATCAAACATATTTCTTATGCATTCTAAACTGAATGATATGTTTTAATTTATTAGTTAAAACATTTTTAAATGAGTTATGTATTTTGTCATCAATTTATGCCTGAAATTATGAACTAATTTAATGCTAATTAGTTGCCACATTACATTATTCAGAAAAAAAATTTAAAATTCACGTCTGTAATGTTTTTTTAATACATTAATTTTTAGTCAATCTACTCTTATAAATCACGTATTTAAAAAAATGGGTCCCAATTTATTATTTAAGAAAAATCTAATTTTAAAAAGACATTAAATTGAGTTGAATTATGAGAAATTTATTACACATTAATACTCAATCAAAATTCTAATTAAATATACCTTTAATTATTATATTCCTTAAATTGTTTTAATTAGTTTTAATTTCTTTTAAATCCTAGCTTTAAAATAGAAAAATTAGTGACAACATTACGTTCATTTATTTTTCAAAATTTGTGATTAAAAATTAGTTTTAATACCTTAAATATGTCCATTTATTACTGCAACCAATTCAAAAAGTCCAACAACTAGACAATTAATTATTTATAATTGGCTAAAAAAATATATTTTTCAATAATTTATCTAATTATTAATTATTCATTACAAAAAAATTACTTTTTTTTAACAATATAATCAATGTGTACTAATAAATTGTGCATGTTATTAAATGTGTAATTAAATAATAACTACACCCACCATTACGCTGTAAAAGTCATGCTTGAAAAGAAGTTTTTACATGAAGAAAGATCCTTTTTTTCACTAAAATAATATAACAATATTCTTGGCCTTAAAAAGAAGTTTTTTGAGTCAAAATTATTATTTTTATAGCTGATTCATTTATATATTCACTACACATAAGATTTTTAACAACAATTTTATTTCATTCATATGAATAATTACACCTCAAGTATAGTTTACGTTTGGTTAAAAAATACAAAAACGGAAAAATAACACATTTTAAGTCACTTTGTGCAGAAGTGGTAAGAAAGATGAAAATTGGAAAATATCATATCTCGAACCACCGTGCTGAAGTGGAAAGGTGGCTTGATGTATGTTTTTTTTTCGTCTTTATAATTTTAATTAATTGTAAATAAAACACGCTTTGTAATTAAAAAGTATTCAGTTGCTAATTTTATTAATATGAGAAAGTAGTGATAAAAAATGACAAAGTTATACCCTCTGTTCCAATAAATTAGAATGAACCAACAAATCATTGCAATTGGGAATGAAAACAAAAGTGTAAATTACAAGACTAAAAAGTTACTTTAGGGAGAGGTGTCATCTTATGGGGCATTTAGTATCCTCCTGAGGGCATACAATATTCTTGTGGGGGCATATAGTATTAATGCAATTACCATGCTATATTGTTGTTGTAATATAGAAAATTTCATGGGGGCAAATGACCCCATGGCGCACAATGTGCGTTCGTCCCTGCTTAAATATATGCCTTAATTAAGTTTACTCTAATTAAAATATTAAATTTAAATTTTGAAAATGTTCCAATTATTGTTATCAATAAACATTTACATTGACTTTCACAAAATGTGAAAACCTTTCCTTTATTCCTTTCCTTCAGATTAACATTGAAGGAACCGAATTACAACATATGAAAACATATTTTTCATAAAAAAAAGTTAATGACAACACATTTCCTTTATTCCTTTCCTTCAAATTAACATTTATTTAATGATAATTAATACAAAAAACTATTTTTTCAAATAACTTAGTCGATGTTTACTAATAATTTCAGCATGTTACTACACCCATCATTGTGCTAAAAAATTCATGCCTAAAATGGCACAATTACGTTTACTCTAAATAATCATTTTGCATTGACTTCTACAAAATGTTATTGAATGAACCAAATTATATCCCAATTAACATAATTGGTTAATAAAAAATTCATGGTTGACACCTTAACAACCAAGTATGACGCCCTAATAAATTGATTTCCATTATAATTCCTCATTATCAATAAAGACCAACATTTCACTTATGGTTATGGAGTAATGAATGGCTATTTTTGATGAGCAATGAAAGGAGTGTTGTCTCTTTTCTTCTTTTTTGTAATATAAATTGCTAGATTGTATGTTTTATCAACATGGCTCATCTCTTTTAGATATGATTGAGGTATTAGGATTGTGAAAACATATCCTTAAAGCCCATGGGATCAGTTAAGTTAATAAACAATTGCTTTGATGTTTCAGAATTAGAAATTTCCCCCCAAATTCACTTTATATAGAGGATCTCTGTTGTCTTAGCTATATATAGTTCAGTGCTGGATAGAGTTATAGTTGACCAGATTAATGGTGTTGGACCCTTTAACTGACTTGATAGATATGGGAACAAAACATATTGTTATGATCTTTTTCTGTCATTTCTAGAGATGTGTTAAGTGTGACAAACGTGTCCGCCAAAGGTTCTGGAGAGACTGTAGAGGAAGAGTGATGAATGCACTGTCGTGATGCGTGTCAAAGTATTTTTGATATTAAGTGCAGTACAAGGTGATGAACATTAGGATCATTCTCACAAGAGTGATGAACGCATCATAATTTGTTATTTTAAACATAAAATCAGTTGCACATATTTTTATTTTATTTTATTCAATTGAAAACATATGATATGTATATTCTATGCATTAAATGAAATTAAAGGAGTTAAATACCTAATACATTAAATGAATTCAATTAATTACCTAATTAATTCGTCTAAAATTATTTGATTAACATTTAATTTCTTTCCAAATAAAATATGAAATTTGTTATAATTGAAAGGTAATATATTCCTAATTATTTCGTTCAAATTAATTCATTTAATCAATATACTAATATACTTTCAGCCAAAGTAATTAGGAAGTGATCACCCCTTTTCATGGCTAAATTTTAGCATCACTAATAATATCTTCAAAATAAACTACTTTTACACCAAACAATTTTAGTTACTTTTTATTATGGATTTCATAACTTATATAAGACATGATAATTTTTTTTGGGAATTATAATATCAGTTATGGAATTTCACAGGACATGGAAATTATAATCAAATTTATACAATATATAAATAACTATTAATATTATTATTTAGAATTTAAATTTTGAGATTTTAACATTAAATTTGATATGAATGCAACAATAAACTTTTTACTAACCATTTCACTTACACTTAGATATATTTTGTGTTTATTTAATATTATTTACACACTAATTACAAAGTTTAATATCAGTTATAGAAATCGATAGGACATGCATGATAATTTTATTATGATTATAGAATATAATAAGTAATATTATTAAATTCCAAATGACTTGGTAAATTATTATTTTATATTTTTTTGTTACATGGAGGGGCAGGGCCCCGAAAAGCGAAACAACACTAACCTATAGGAGCACAAAGAGTAGCTAAAGCATCTTCTACATCCTCGAACAAAAAGCTACAACATGGTAAATTATTTTAAATATATAAAATATATTAATTTGAAAGTAAGGATAAGATGTGTATTGTGATTATGATTTTTTTAGAGAGCCCAAGTGATTTATTCAAAATTAAAATATGAGTACAAACCACTAATAGAGGGGAAGAGATAAAAGAAACTGCAAAACCCCAAAAAAGGATAAATAAAAAGCTAACAAAAAAAATACTAAACACAAACCGAGACAACAACAAAGCACCAACAACTGCCCAAAAAACCAGCAAGATCCCTACACACTATTTTATTAAACGGTTGAATCAAATTATACTAATGAGAATTTTATCATGATTTTCTTTGCACAAAATTTGTTACAACAAAAACAGTTGTAACTTTCTTGCTCCATGACATGTAGTTGATAAAAAATATAAAACAAATCCAAATATATTTATCCCATTATACTAGTTATTGTCTGCTTCTATTACTGTCTCATTATTGTCTTAGTTGTGCTTCTACAAAATAAAAGAAACACATTCTTCACGGAAATTTTTTACAAATTTGTGTTTTCTTATACCCAAAATTATTTTTGTCCTTTTAATTCATAAACTCTCTTTTAATAAACATAAAACAAATTTGAAAATCTTCATACAATAAACAAAAATGAACATCTCCTGTGCATCGCACGGGTCAAAAGTACTAGTATAGACGGTAGTTGCATCTAGCTGATGTTCGTCACATTATTCGTGACCTACTTGGTTCCCCTACGCGTGGAGTATTTTTCCCCACTAGCTCATCTCTACAGTTGACAGCATACTGCGATGCTGATTGGGCTGGTTGTCCTGATGCTCGTCAGTCAACTACAGGATGGTGTATGTTTCTAGGTGATGCATTGATTTCTTGGAAATGTAAGAAACAAGATCGTGTTTCAAAATCCTCTACTGAAGCTGAATACTGCACCATGTCTTTCGCTTGTTCAGATATTGTTTGGCTTCGAAGTCTTCTAGTGGAGCTTGGCTATTCCCAGACTAAATCTACACCTTTGCATGCTGATAATATAAGTGCTAATCAAATTGTAGCCAATCCTGTGTTTCATGAATGCACCAAACATATTGAAGTTGACTGCCATTATATCCGAGAAGCATTGGAAAGCCAAGTTATTTCTCTACCGCATATATCCCCATATCTTCAAGTGGCTGATGTGTTTACTAAAGCTATGACGAGACAACGACATCACTTTTTTGTGGGCAAATTGCTACTGGTTGACTTACCATCAGCATCAATTTGAGGGGGGGGGTGTTAATGTTACCAGGACATTAAATATTGATTATTAGGCTGGTCTGCTGCAATTAGTATTAGGCCTAATTGTAACCGTTATGTTTTATTGTGTTATAGTTGTTATATTTTATGGTGTAATTAGTTTGTAACTGTAAGTGTAGCCTATACAACAATTGATTTTTGTCTATTTAAGAAAGCAAGGCCAACTAAGAGCCATACAGTTTTCCAGAACAACTTTCTTTGTTATCTATCCTATCATCCTTTTTGACATGTATTGCATCTGACCCACCCAACCGCGAGAGAGGATCGAGTTGGTCTCTATTATAACATGGTGCCTCAAGAAACTTAGAGCAGAACATTTAGAATGGCTTTAACGGATGAATGACACCCAACTTCTCTTCATACCCACCTTGGATCTGCTCATTCATCCATTTAAACAATAAATTTTATTAAGTTAAGTTAATACTGAAATACAAAAAAAGAAAACTAAAATGATGAGGTATTCATTTTTGTAGGATTTCAAAAGGCATCAAAATCTAGCTTTCATCTCTTGGAAATTAATGAGATCATATTCATTGTAATGACAATGGTGCAATTAGGGACAACTAATCCCTTAGTACCTAATCCTAATTAATTAGAGATTCAGTTCAATATTAGACAATCACAGATTAATTCGTACTCTTATCCCTATGGTGTAGAAACCAAAATCCAATTTCTCCTTAGATCCCTAGTTCCTATCAATTTCCCAATTGTATAGAAACAAGCAAAACAATCTATAACAATAGATAACAATCGAAGGAAGAGATAAATTCAAGAACATAATATAGTCATTCATATAGAAACTGAAACGAATCTAAACAAAATCAAAGAGATAACGTCATCTATCTCTAGTACAAAAGAGAAACTAGCAAACATGGCCATAAGAAGGATTATAAAGGAAAAATAAATCCTAGAAGCTCCAGAGATGGCTCTATGAATGTTTCCCTTGTTCTCCTCTGAACACCGATGAAAACGGCTTGCAAAACGGACTCCGGATAAGAAAGTTAGGTAAAAAAAACGTGAGAAGCCCTTTTATAGTAGCGGAACCTCGTGCGACCGCAGCAAAAGATGGCGCGACAGAATCGAGAACCGCTGCGTCTCTCGTGATAGCGTAAAAGACAATGCAGAAAATGGTAGAACCAATATACTGGTACTATTGCGGCGGTTTATCTTGCGCTACATAAAACAACAGGTGAAAAAAATGGCACTTCTCACGCCGGCGGAAAATTTCCTTGATTTTCTCTCTTTTTCCAAATCTCTTCCTAAAATAAAATCAAAATAACATAAAATAATTAAGAGATAATAAAAGATAATAAATAAGCCAGCAACTTAAAATAAACTTATCACCTCTCAAATTAAATAAATAAATTCTAATAAAATCTAGAAAATTAGTATGGAAACTATAAAAAAAATTAAAAATAGATTTAAATCGTAAAATGCATGAGTTATAACAAAAGTGTATTCTTCGGTGTTTCGAGCTGGCATCGGGTCTAAGGACCCGTTTGGTGGTCAGGATAGGATATGATATGTGAACAGGATAGCAACAAGATTGGATAAGAGCAGGATAGTCTCTTATCATATCCTGTGTTTAAGGTGCACATGATAAAGACATGATATGATAAGGAATAATTTTTCAGATTTATTTGAATAAAAATACATTTAAAAATTGATCATTCTATTAAAATAACTAAAATTAATTTAAATTTTATTAATTAGCATATTTTATTATTTTGAAGATAGTCTATATTTTAAATAAAATTATGCAGTTAACCAATTGGTTTTCACTTAGTTGTGACATGTGATAATTAACAATAAAAGTTAACTAAATTAAGAATATTATTATTTCAAAAGTACTTTATATTTAAATTATAAATTATTATATAAGTAGATAAGTAGTTTTAAATAATAGGAGATGAAAATAGAAAATTAATCTATTACTATTAAAAAATCAATATTTGTAATCAATGGTTTTCACTTAGTTGTGACACGTGATAAAAGATTAAAAATTAAATAAATTAAAAATATTATTATTTCAAAAAAATTTATATTTAAATTATTATATAAATAGATAAATAATTTTTAAATAATCGGAGATGAAAATATTAAATTAGTCTATTATTATTAATAAATCAATATTTGCAAGTGAGTAGTCTATTTTACTATTTAGGAATACTAATTTTATTTATTTTTTATTTTAGTTAAATTAATATTTTTATATTTATTAATTAATATTATTATGAATTATAAATTATATAATATTAAAATAAATTAAGAGTTAGGATAATGAAAGAAAATATATAACTGATATCTTATTCTATTGTATCCTAGCTCCCCCGCGGCCTTCAGGATAACTCTTACGCGTGATTGACAAGATAGGATAGGAGACAAGGTAATGTTATCCTATCCTGCTGGCGCAACAAACAATAGATAACAACAAAATATGATTATTATCCTATCATATCCTACCCTGTCCTGGCCACCAAACGGCCCGAAAGTTCAATTTCTTGAAAACCTGTTGTGTGGGAATTTGTATGCCTGTTGAGGAACTCTGTTTGTTTGCATCTATTTTGAATTGTAGACAAAGAAGTTTTCCTTTGGTGTATAGCACCCCAATTGGAGGAAATCCTAGGCGTTGTAATCTTTGGCAACCAATGCTTAATAGAATGCGAAAGAAACTGTCATCTTGGATGCAAAAGACATTGTCGTTCGAGGGGAGATTGTGCTTACTAAATAGCATTCTAACGGCATTACCGCTCTTTTTTCCTTTCTTTCTTTCGCATACCAAGGGGGTGGAGAAAGAGGCAAAGAACATTATGAGGACTTTTCTATGGGGAGGCATTGATGCGTCTTCCTAGATTGCTTGGGTTAAATGGGACAAGGTATGCAAATCAAAAGATGATGGTGGATTGGTTGTGAAGGATTGTGATGCTTTTAACTTAACACTCTTGGGAAAATGGCGTTGGAAGTTCTTGTCAAGAGGTAATGATCTTTGTAGCAAAATTATTTGGGCTTGTTATGGACAAAGATTGGAGGATGGAGGCTTAAGTGCCAAGGCTTCAGACTCGATATGGTGGCGTGATTTGTTGAAGACATGCTTCAAAAAGAATGCCTGCTAGTTTGATGTAGGTTTGCAGAAGAACATTAGCTGTGGTAACAAACACTGTGAAATTCTGGAAAGAGGAACGGGTAGGAAGTTGACTGCTAAAAGCTAATTTCCACAAGCTTTATCATCTTTCAATTCAGAAAAATGAAATGGTAAGGGGCATGGTACAGTGGGTGGATGGGAAGATTTATTGGCTTTTCCGTTGGAGAAGAGCTATGAGGCTGAGCGATAGGGAAACTGAGCCATAGGAATTGGATTGTTTTCAATGGAAGGATGCTGCAAGGTACAGCTTAAGGTTAATGGTTATTTGCAAGGGTAAAGGACTTCCACTTCTCCATGTACTAATGGCAATCACAATTTGATGCATATCTGTGCTGTTTGTGATCTTGGTATTGGGGCTGAAAAGGGTTTGTGTGTGCGTGCCTGGTTCTGATTGGGGGAGAAGCATGGTTGGGAAAAAAGAGAGCAAAGGCAGGGCCTTATAGCAGCAATTATCTAATACTGATATGGTGCTTTAGGAGGCTATAGTTTTAAGCTGTTCCTATCTAGTTTTTTACTCTGTTTCCTCTGTTTCTTGTATCTTGCTTCTGTTTGTTGCTTTTGCTTTCCTTTCTCTTTTTTCTCCTTTTTTTCCCTTTGTACCATGGGTGGCACCTTTTTAATTTATCAATATGGCTTATCCAAAAAAAAAAAATGTGCATTCACTTTTGAATATGCATAAGCTGAATTTGGAATTGAGCTCTCATTTCTTTGCTTAATCTCCGTACTGTCCCTAGGTTAATGTCGTGAATAGAGGGTATGAGCTTATAAAGAATTATGATCACTGGGGAGGGGAATGGACCAGGCCAAGGAAAGAAACTGTCACAGTTAACACAATCGGATCACCATATTAGTACACACCTAGACATGGGGCAGCAGAGGATCAAGGATTGGTTCGACGCTAGAAATATGAGAGACCCCTTCAAAAGACACAACATGCATGTCTCAGTGTCTGAACTTGAAGTATGTTTGAAAGTTTTGTAGTTTCTGGAACTAAGCAAAACAATACTTTGGTCGCACTCAATCACTCTCTATTGGTGACTGAGAGTAGTAGTTCTTGATGTTAACCATTAATTGACGATAACAACCAACCTCAACGAATAATGTCCAAGTCAAAGTTTTGCTATTTCTTGACAAGTTCTTAGTTCCGACCATTTCTAATAGCATTTTTCATGCACGACTCAATTTGTTGATATTAAAAACGAACAGTGAATATTTTTTCATTTCTTATTGTACTCGGATTAGATCATGAATCGATACAACTTGTAGTTATAGATTAATCGATCAAGACATAAGTAAAAAAAGTATTTAATATTGTAGAATTGCTTTTAAAATTTAAGAGAGCGTGGTCATAATAAGCATTCCTGCCGGCCGTCATAAAAGACTTATAGTAATTTGTTAAAAAATAGTGAATAAATGGTATACATTACCATCAACATACAATTTTGATCCATACTTAATTGATATATGAATTAGCGGCATTTTAACTAGCGCAAACATGGTGACTTTTTTTTATAAGCAATATTCAATATATATCAAAATGAAGTATAAGGATACTCCAATCCATTACAAGTAGAAGAAATAAAAGCATAAATTTACAGTTGCATAAGAACTTTCTATTGCTAGTGATTTCCACCACCTCCTTGAAGAAGAGACTTCAGAAAAGATGTCTAATTAAAACCTTACTAAGAAAAATCTTATGAGATAAAAATATGGTGAAGGAAAAAAAGAGTACAATTTACAAGACTGCTTTTTTCCGATCTTGGGATAACAACGTGTGAAAAGTATCTTTAATCCAATAATTCATAAAATTAATATTACATACTTCAAAAACATTTCTTAAATCTTGCAAAAATATTATTTCAACGATTACTTTTTTTTGATCTTTGCCTTTGTTCCACTTTTCAACCATTACGCGGAGGGTGCAAGCTAGTACTGTCTATATCATCGTTTTCTTTATTTCATCGTTATTCGGCATTTTTCAACACAACAGCCAAATATCTTGTCAGGCTACCTTTCAATATTAAGTTTTTTCCACGATCATTCATACCTAGTCAGGGCAGGCTACCTTTCCAAGTCAACACATCTTTATTAGCAGCCAAACTCTGAATTAATACACAAAATCGATCTTAAGCATTTATATATACATGTGAAACCCTCTGGCAATGGTATAACAATTTTGTGATCAAAGACAATGAAACTGAAGGCAAAACACACGCACCTGAGGTTGTTAATAGTATCAATAGCCGTGGTATTAGTAGCTGTTGCAGCAGATGATGAAACACCCCTTGCTTCACCACCAAAACAGGCCCTATCTGGCTGCAACTACACTTGTGGAGACATCGAAATTCCATATCCTTTCGGGATTGGAATATCATCTACAGACCAAAAAACCTGTTACTTAGACTCCAAGTTCAGTCTCAAGTGCAATAACTCGAGATTGTACTGGGGCAACGTGCGAGTTAACAATATATCCATCGACCTGGGGGAGATGGATGTGTTGTTTAACATCTCTAGGAAATGCTATAGGCAAGATGGAAGCAGTTTTTGGTCCTACCCCTGGCTCCACACGGCTAGCTTCAGCATTTCAAGCACTGAGAACAAGTTCATAACCGTTGGCTGCAACAATTATGGCTATCTCAACAGCAATTACAATGATGAGGTGTACTCGACTGGGTGCCTAACAAGATGTAATGGTGGCAATAGAATGATCAACAATGGGACGTGTTCTGGGATAGGGTGTTGCCAGGTGGATATTCCTCCCAGAATGAGGAATATCACCGTGCAAGCGTTCGCGTTCGGGTTCTCAAATTCAACGGAAGAGTGGTTGGGGAGTTGCAGCTATTCATTCGTCGCGAAGAGCGGCTCATATAATTTCTCTGTGCAAGATTTAGTAGATTTGCCTTACCCGAATTTCCCCTTGGTTATTGACTGGACCGTAGGGGATAAGAGCTGTAATGTTTCTGAGAAGGGAAGTGATTATGTGTGCAAGAAGAATAGCTATTGTGATGATGAGGGTGTGGATGTTGGTTACCGGTGTAGATGCAAACCTGGATTTGAGGGAAATCCATATCATCCTGATGGCTGCATAGGTATTTTTTCTTGCTAAATATTAATTTGTATACTTTGCTTATGATTCGATTTCGATATTCATATTTGCAATAAAAGAGTAACACTTATCCTAAATATCATTAGTTCACATAGTATTAGGGTGATTTAACTCAAACTTTACTTGGAGTCATTTAGACAACCATAATTATTATATAATGATCATAATGCCTGGTCAAATTGTAAAGAACAACCCCACTGCCGGGCATACATGTAAAATACTAAAATAATGACAACTCGCAAGGGGATCTTTTCAATGATTACCCCAAATATGCTCGATCCATCCTTTTCTGTATTAATGGTACTCTTGGCTTATTAATGATCCAATCATGAATTAATTAAGGAAAAATAAAACTTTGAATTCCTAAGAGAGAAAATTAAATGACGCACAAGCAATAAAGTTTTATTACACTTTCGGCCTGTCGGGTGGGATGTTAGCACACAAGAGATAGAGATAGAGATATTAACAAATGAACTCAATCAATTTTATTAACAGTAGTCCATGTATTTATAGTGCTGGAATACACTTGTATCAGTACATGGTTACAAGGCTAAAACAAGCCACTAACTGTAACAGCTAATTCCTAATCCAAACTAGAAGCCCACGTGCTACTCATGTGCTTGAATTAACACTAACACTCTCCCTTAATTCAAGCACCTGCACACACACAATTCAGAAAGAAACTACACCAAGTTCTCTCCTCAATTTCACAAATTGATCAGATTTCACAGACTTGGTTAGTATATCAGCAACTTGGTCTTCTGTTGCACAGTAAACCAGTTCTAGCTTTCCTTTTTCAACTTGTTCTCGAATGAAATGGAAGCGGGTCTCTATATGTTTACTTCGACCATGAGATACTGGATTCCTAGCAAGATTGATAGCAGATTTGTTGTCAATTTTCAACTTGACTGGCCTTCCTAAGCTCACACTAAGTTCTGTCAGCAAAGAACTAATCCAGGCAGCTTGGCAAGCAGCAAAACAACCTGCAATGTACTCTGCCTCACAAGAAGAAAGAGCCACCACTGGTTGCTTCTTGGAGGTCCAAGAGATTGGAGCTCCTTGAAACAAAAACACATACCCAGTGGTGCTTCTTCTGTCCAACTTATCTCCACACCAGTCAGAGTCAGAAAAACCAACCAATCTATCACTTCCTTGCTTCACATCAGTAGGAAACCAGATTCCATATCTCAAGGTTCCACTAACATACCTCAACACCCTCTTAGCAGCCAACAAATGACTTCTCTTGGGTTCATTCATGAACCTACTTAGCATTCCAACAGCAAAGCTAAGATCCGGCCTACTATTGCAAAGGTATCTTAGAGAACCAATTAGCTGTTTAAATTCAGTAGCATCCACATTGCTCTCACTGGTCAAGCCTTCCAACTTCAGATTAGTCTCTGCAGGTGTTTTAGAAGAATTGCATTGTGTCATGTTAAACCTACTCAGAACCTCCTTTGCATACTTCTGCTGATGCAGAATCAAACCACTATAAGTATAGAGAAACTCCATGCCTAGAAAGTAGGTTACTTTCCCTAAGTCAGTCATCTCAAATTCTGACTTCAGAAAGAGTTTGAGCTTTCCAATTTCCAGTTCTGAACTACCAGTTATTAACATGTCATCTACATACAAACACACAAGCAATACCAATTCACCTTTGGCCTTCTTCACATAAACACCATACTCCACTGAACACTTTGTAAAGCCATGTTCCAAGAAAAACGAATCTATTTTTTTGTTCCAGGCCCTTGGAGCCTGTTTCAAGCCATATAATGCCTTGTGCAATTTATACACCATGTCTTCTTTCCCTTTCACTTCATAACCAGGTGGTTGGGACACATAGACTTCCTCATTTAACTGACCATTCAGAAAAGCCGACTTGACATCAAGGTGATACAAGTTCCACCCTCTGCAACAAGCCAGAGCAATTACCAACCTTATAGTCTCAAGTCTGGCCACCGGTGCAAACACATCAAAATAGTCAAGTCCAAACCTCTGAAGAAAACCCTTTGCCACAAGCCTTGCTTTGTGTTTCACCACCTTTCCTTTGGGACTAAGCTTGACCTTGAAGACCCATTTAACATCAATAGTCCTTTTATTAGGAGGTAGCCTTGATAAAGTCCAGGTGTTATTCTTTTCAATGGCCTTCAGTTCCTCAGACATAGCATTTCTCCAAACTTCTTCACTCATTGCTTCCTGATAGCTAAGGGGTTCAGCATCAGCCAACATCGCAAAATGAATCAAATCACCATCTTGATTTACTGCAGTATCTGAGGTTAACTCACACTCAGCTAGTCTTGGAGGTAGTCTCCTTGATCTCTGAGGTCTCAAGGTCTGTGCATTCATCTGTGAACCTTGCTGACCAGCATTGACAGGTTCAACATGTATGTTAGTTGCATCTGAACCAATATCACCACTCTCAGAATCAATATTAGTATTCTGAATTTCAGCAGCAGCATTATCATCATATTCTTCTTGATCATCAGTCTCTCCCGGACTGGTAACATCATCCTCTGTTTGAAGTGGGAAAACAGTACTACTCTCACCCTCTTTTTCCCAATTCCAGGATTCAGACTCTCTAATGATAACATCCCTACTAATTATGAGCTTTTGTGTTGCTGGACTGTATAACCTGTAAGCACCACCGGAGTGATAGCCTACAAGAATCATAGGCTCACTCTTAGGATCAAGCTTACTTCTTTTGGCAGATGGAATGTGCCTATAGCACAGGGACCCAAAAACCTTCAAATGACTCACACTAGGCTTTGTTCCAGTCCAGATTTCTTCAGGGACCTTGTCCGTCAACCTCTTTGTAGGACATTTATTTAAAATGTAAGCTGCTGTAGAAATTGCCTCACCCCAAAACATGTGTGGTAGTCCCTTCTGATTGAGCATGCTTCTGGCCATTTCCACAAGACTCCTATTCCTTCTTTCTGCAAGTCCATTGTGTTGGGGTGTATAGGGAGGTGTGATCTCATGGATAATGCCATTCTCTTCACAAAACTGCTTAAAAGCTAGTGAAATATATTCACCACCCCCATCAGTTCTAAGAGTTTTAATGACCTGGCCACTTTGTTTCTCTGAAAGTGCCTTAAACTTCTTAAAGATTGTCAGTGCCTCACTTTTTGTGTTGATCAAGTATACCCACAACATCCGGCTGAACTCATCAACAAAGGATATAAAGTATTTACTACCACCAATTGAACAAACCTCAAAAGGACCACAAATATCAGAAGCTACTACTTGCAATACATGCTTGGCGCGCATAGGAAGACTCTTAGCAAAAGGTAATCGGGCTTGTTTTCCAGTGAGACACACACTACATACTTTCTCAGGAGCTAGAAACTTAGGAATTCCTAACACAATTCCCTTAGACCTTAGTTCACTAAGACTCCTAAAGTTAAGGTGCCCATACCTTTGATGCCAAAGCCAAGCTTCACTAGTGGGAGATGTGGTGAGAAGACACTCAGCCGTTGCAGTTTTGATGGTAGTTTTGAAAGTTCTATTTTTTGACATTGTAGACACAAGGACGAACCTCCCCTTTGGATCAAACAACTTGAGTGTACGTCTCTTAATTTTTACCGAGAAGCCCTTTTCAATCAGTTGTCCCACACTTATCAAATTGCATTCCATGTCGGGAACAAATAGCACATTCTCTATGAATGCAGATTTTCCTCCTTCCATTTCAAGTGCTATTTTTCCTACACCCTCAGTCATCATTTTGTTGCTGTCTGCTAATCGAACCACTGTTTTCCTTGTAGCATCAAATTCAGAGAACCATCTTTTGTGCCCAGTCATATGATTGGAGCACCCAGTATCCAAATACCAAACTTCAGAATCCTTACCCCTCTCACAAGTTGTAGCCATCAACATTACAGGATCTGAGTCTGAGTCATCTTGAACCAAGTTAGCTTCTTCTTCAGCCGTCTTGGGAGTTTTTCCTTTACTGGAACTACCTCGAAATTTCTTGCACTCATAGGCATAGTGGCCAAATTTTTCACACCTGAAACACTGAACTTGACTTCTGTCAGTACTCTTTTTCTTTCCACTAAACTTTCCATTATCACCTCCTCTTTTGGAAGATGATTCTGGCCTATCCTCATGATCAGATTTCTCTTTGCTAGAGAAATTTTCCTTCTGGGACTTGAACTTTCCCTTCTTCCACTTCTTCTTCTTATCATCAAAGGATCCCTTCTTGGATTGGGCCATCAATGCTCGTTCAATCTCAGTTTCTGCTTCTCTATCAGTGACCCGTAATTCACGAGCCTCAAGTGTGCTCTGCAGATCTTCCAACTTCAATTGGCCAAGATCCTTTGTCTCTTCAATTGCAACCACAGTCATATCAAATTTTGGGGTTAATGTGCGGAGTACCTTCTCAACAATCGATTGCTCAGTAAAATCCTCACCATTACTCTTCATTTGACTGGTGAGAGATCCCAATCTTGAAAGGTAATCGGCAATGGATTCATCAGATTTCATCTGCAGCAATTCATATTGACGTCGTAAAGACTGGAGTCGCACCTTCTTTACCTTTGAATCTCCGCCATAATACTTCGTTAGCAAATCCCATGCTTCTTTGGAGGTTTTTGATTCTGAGATTTTGTCAAAAACCTTTGAATTCACGCACTGATGGATGTAGAAGAGAGCCTTTAGATCATTCTTCTTTGCCACTTTGTGTGCAGTTCGCTGAGCCTCCGTTGGATTCTCCCCTAACTGTTCATAGCCACCATCAACATAATCACCCACTTCCTGGAAGTTGAAGATGACCCGCATCTTGGAACACCATTGATCCCAATTCTTGCCATCAAAAATTGGAAGGTTTGCTGGGATATTTCCATTACTCCCCATCATGAATCAAAGAAACGTGTAGTGAAACAGTAGGAATCACAATTGCCCTGCCGCTGAATCAAGATTGATTGCTCCGTCGCCAAATCGTAGTGTCTCCATCGCCGAATCGTGGTTGCTCAGTCACGATGCAACCCGCTGCAACTCTCCTCACAGAGCCACACAAAGAAAAACAATACCCAGGTCCTCGAGCTGAATCACGGCTGCACCGTTGCCAAGTCACGGTTGCTCTGTTTGCAACCCGCTGCAACTCTCTCACAGAGCCAATACAACGAAGAACGATGCCAAGAACAAGAACACCTTTTGTTTTTTTTTTCTGCGTTTTTACCCACTGGACCGTTAAGAGCTCTAGATACCAATTTGTTAGCACACAAGAGATAGAGATAGAGATATTAACAAATGAACTCAATCAATTTTATTAACAGTAGTCCATGTATTTATAGTGCTGGAATACACTTGTATCAGTACATGGTTACAAGGCTAAAACAAGCCACTAACTGTAACAGCTAATTCCTAATCCAAACTAGAAGCCCACGTGCTACTCATGTGCTTGAATTAACACTAACATGGGAGGGGTAGCTCACTTGGTTGAGCTAAGAGTAGAAATAAGTGTTGGAGATAGAGGTCCAGGGTTCAAACCTTGAGGATGATAATTTATAATTACTAGCAATTAACCACCAACATTGTCTATAAAAAAAAACACTTTCGGCCTGTAAGTGTTTAAATTAAATAAAAAACTGATTTTCCACATATTTAAAATCTAATTAATTGACTATTTTCCACATATTTAAACTCAATTGATAACCTTATGGGGCGTTTGATAGACAAGCATCTCAAAATATTCCCGGGAACGTGAGGTTGGGAAAGCAACATTCCCATGTTTGGTAGAAGTTTCAAATTTTTTATTCCTAGGTATGAAAGATTCTCAGGCAAGTAAACTACACATGATTTTTTGAATTTCATTCTCATCTCAAAGAAGGGGAATACATTGCCATGGCAATGTGGAAGTTATTTTCCACTAACTCTCTCTTCTACTACTTATTTTTTATTTTTATATTTTTTTTATTAAATGATTTTGAAAAACATGTCCGGGAATAACATATACTAACCAAACACATTTTCATTTTACCCGAGAATGACTTTGCCGGTAATGAGATTCCTGAAAAACAACATTTCTGGAAATATTTTTGTAAAACTTGTAACAAAGTAATTTCTCAGTTTGATGAAATAGTTATTTCTGTTATGAACTTGCAGATATCGACGAATGTAAGTCATCGAACAATATATGCATTGATGAACATCATTGTCTAAACACCAACGGAAATTACACATGTTTCTGTCCTGAGGGGGAAACCGGAACTGGAACAAAGGAAGGGAGTTGCCAAAAAAGTGATGTCCGCACCAAGGTTATCATTGGTAAGGATCAAGATCCTCTCAATTGTAAAAAAAAAAAAAAAAAAAAAAAACTTGACCATATTGATATTTAGTAGTGTGAACATGATCAATAATTTCCCTCTACATATTTTGAATGCAGGAGTTGGAGCAGGATTTATAGTTCTATTTGTGGCGACTGCATTGTTGTACCTAATGTACCAGCGAAGGAAACTAATCAAGTTAAAAGAGAAATTCTTCAATGAGAATGGCGGTTTCATTCTACTGCAACAATTGCGTGCAAGAGAAGATTCCTCCCAATCAGCTCAAATATTCACAGAAGATGAACTCAAGAAAGCCACCAGCAACTATGATGAGGGTTTAATCATTGGTCGAGGAGGTTATGGTATAGTTTTCAAAGGAATTCTATCGGATAAACGAATCGTTGCGATCAAGAAGTCCAGAATTGCAGATAAGAGTCAAATCGAGCAATTCATTAATGAAGTGGTTGTTCTGTCCCAAATCAATCATAGGAATGTGGTCAAACTCTTGGGATGTTGTTTGGAGACTGAAGTTCCTTTACTAGTTTATGAATTTGTTAGCAATGGTACCCTTCATGATTTTATTCATAGTGAAGGAAAGGTGGATAATGTAACATGGAAAACTCGTCTGAGGATTGCGGCCGAGGCAGCTGGAGCATTGTCATATCTACACTCAGCCGCCTCGGTACCGATTATCCACAGAGATGTAAAGGGTGCCAACATTCTTTTGGATGACGCTTACACTGCCAAAGTGTCAGATTTCGGAGCTTCGAGATTGGTCCCACTTGACCAAACTAATATAGCCACAATGGTGCAGGGGACAATTGGATACTTAGACCCGGAGTATATGCAAACACAACAACTAACAGAGAAAAGTGATGTATATAGCTTTGGTGTAGTGCTTGTAGAGCTTCTAACAGGGGAGAAACCTATCTCTTTTGACAGGCCGGAAGAGAAAAGAAGTTTGGCGATGCACTTTCTATCTTGCTTGAAAGAGGATCGCTTGTTTGAAGTTGTTCAAGTTGAAATCATGAATGAAGAAAATAAGCAAGAGATCAAGGAGGTTGCTATTCTTGCTGCAAGGTGTTTGAGGCTTAGAGGGGATGAAAGGCCTAGCATGAAGGAAGTGACTATGGAGTTGGAGGGATTAAGGCTAATTGAGAAGCACCCTTGGACCAGTAAAGAACAAGATTTAGACGAGACTCAATACTTGCTTGGCAAGGCATCATCTAGTATTTATGAAACTGGTGATAGCAGCAACTTTGGATATACTACTGGGTACGACAGCTTGAAAGATAATGTCCCCGTTGCATTGAATGATGGAAGATAATTGGGACATGTAAACTACATTCTGTTTCTTATTACCTTAAAAGTTTTGGTAATATTATGTGATTAACTGTGAGTTTCATCTTGTTAGTTGGTAAGCAAGTAAGTTAATTAACTTCTCTAAGATAAGTATATAACACTTGTACCATAGATATTTTTGTGAGTAATATTCATTTCATTCATAAACTATTAGGACTAGTTCCTTGTGTGTATACTAACTTATTGGTTGAGTTAGTTTAGCATAGATTGCTAGAGTTTGTTTTAGTAGCTTCCTTTGTACGTTTCAATAACAAAGAGTATAAGTATTCAACACTAACTAATTAGTTGAATATGAATATACTCATTCTTCTCATATTCTTTCTACAAGTTTTCTCTGTTTTTGTTCTATCTTCATCATGTTGAATGAAGATTATTCTTGAGTTATGAAAAACCAATGAAGATTTTGCATAACTTTTCCTGGCTTAAATTTGGGCATTATGGGAAAATATAGTAGTAATTTTAAAGATTTTGATTCTTCCTTCTTGTATCGTCTAACATTACATTTTGGACATGTCTTAAGTGATTCATATTCAGTATGAAATAAAATGCAATTATTATGACAAGCATCTAACTTCACATAACTCATTCCAATTGAGCATAACATTTTCCAATGCTTGACTCAAATCCGCCCAAACCTGACATCTTCACCCGAACCCCCCCGCTGCTCAGCCCTAACAGCATCTGTAAAAAGGGGGAACTAAATAAAAAGGGGCTAAGATGAAAAAGAAAAAAGTCCATGTATATATTAATAAGGGAGTGGAGAGACGATGAGTGCAGAGAATATGTACTAGCAACGAACACGCCAACATTGGTGTTAAAAGATGGCATTTGACACATAGGGCTTAATCTTCTTACTACTTATAAAAATCACCTCATTTTCACCCATACAACTTATATTCTCTTTATCCAAACTTATAAAAAATCATCTCATTTTTCGCTTATATTCTTTCCGCTTATTTTCACTTAGTCTTCTTGCTAAGTGCTAAGCCAACTGAACTTACTTAAAAAACAATTAAGTACATAAAATAAGTGAACCTCCCCTTACCACACCATAAGACACTATTCAGCTAGTTGATCGCTCATGAATCATTTATGTTGGTACTTTCATTCAAATCTCTACACCTACTTTCTTAGTTACGGACCTAGCTAGACATAGACAGTCTTCAATTCCCAGTGAGTCAAGTGAACTTACTCCCCCCAAGTTGATAAAGAAAAAACAATAAAGTACATTAATAAGTGCACCTCCTATGGCCACACCAAAAGACGGCTGGGCGGCAAGTTAGACTGTATTTATTTTTCAGTTAGAAATGTCCGCTATATACAGTGTATGCAGCAAGTCAATTTTCAGTTCCAACTTCTAAACCTCTGCAATCTAGTTTGTGACCAAAGGCAATGGAGCTGAAGGTTTTCCTCACACAAAATTCCCCTTGGTTCTTGATTGGACAGTAGGGAACAAGGGCTGCAATGCTTCAAAGAGTGGTACCGACTACGCGTGCAAGAACAATAGTCTCTGCGTTGATGAGGACATAGATTATGGTTACCGATGCACATGTATGTCAGGTTATGAAGGAAACCCATACCATCCTGATGGCTGCATAGGCAATTTATTCTGCTAATAATGAAGACTTCCTTTTTTTGTGTAAAATGTTGATACAAAAATTAGAACTTATGCCTCATTCAACCTACGCAATCCTTAACCACTTTCTCAACCTTAGGGGCTTGCCATAACACAATTGAAAATGCATCATTGGACACAGATTCATTTACTTCAATGATATCTTTTTTTGAGTCGCAGATATTGATGAGTGTAAGAGGTCGGGTCATACATGCATGGATGAAAATCACTGTCGGAACATCAATGGGTCTTACCAATGCTTTTGTCCTAAGGGGCAATCAGGAGATGGAACTGAGAAAAGAGGGTGCCACAAACAGGAAGTACTTACCAAAGTTATAATTGGTAAGAAGATAAGGGCATCCATTTAATATTATTTCAGTCTCTTGTGTCTTGCATTTCAAGTTCTCGTAGTTATGTTCATTGAGCAAGGATGTTGTTTAGAGAATAACTCATTGATTGGGTCAAAATATTTGGAATGCAGGAGCAGGTGCAGGGCTTATTATTCTATTTGTGGGGATTGCCTCCATGTACTTACTATACCAGAAAAGGAAACTAATGAAGCTAAAAGAGAAATTCTTCCGTGAGAATGGGGGTTTCATTTTGCAACAAAAACTCCATGCAAGAGAAGATTCCTCCCAAACAGCTAAAATATTCACAGAAGATGAACTCAAGAAGGCCACCAACAACTATGACGAGAGCGTAATCATTGGTAGAGGAGGTTATGGCATAGTTTTCAAGGGAATTCTACCAGATAAACGGATTATTGCGATCAAGAAATCCAAAATAGTAGATAAGAGTCAAATCGAGCAATTCATTAATGAGGTGGTTGTTTTGTCCCAAATCATTCACAAAAATGTGGTCAAACTCTTGGGATGTTGTTTGGAGACTGAAGTTCCTTTACTAGTTTATGAGTTTGTCAGCAATGGTACCCTTCATGATTTTATTCACAATGGAGGCAAGGAAGAAAATGAAACATGGAAAACTCGTTTAAGGATAGCAGCAGAGGCAGCTGGAGCTCTGTCATATCTGCACTCGGATGCCTTTGTACCCATTATCCACAGAGATGTAAAGGGTGCCAACATTCTCTTGGATGACACTTACAGAGCCAAAGTGTCAGATTTTGGAGCTTCAAAATTGGTTCCGCTTGACCAAGCAGATATAGCCACAATGGTGCAGGGAACTCTTGGATACTTAGACCCAGAGTATATGCAATCACAACATTTGACAGAGAAAAGTGATGTATATAGCTTCGGGGTAGTGCTAGTAGAGCTGCTAACAGGGGAGAAACCTATTTCTTTTGACAGGCAAGAAGAGAAAAGAAGCCTAGCTATGCACTTTCTATCTTGCTTGAAAGAGGACCGCATGTTTGATCTTGTTCAAGCTGGAATCATGAATGAGGAAAATAAGCAAGAGATAAAGGAGGTTCCTGTTCTTGCAGCAAAGTGTTTGAGACTTAGAGGCGAGGAAAGACCAAGCATGAAGGAAGTGGCTATGGAGTTGGAGGGATTAAGACTAATGGAGAAGCACCCCTGGACAAGTAGAGAACAAGATTTGGAGGAGACTTGATACTTGCTTCACGAGGAAGCGTCAAACATTTATTATGAATGTGGTGACAGCAGCAGCCTTCAGAATACTGGGTATGATAACAGTAGGGATCAAGTACAGCTGGTTGCCTTGCAGGGTGGAAGATGATTATGGCATAGAATGATTGTACACGACACTGCCTTTGATATCAAGGTTCTGTTACAATATATGGTAATCTTTAAAAGCAATCCGTTATTTTTCCTTGAATATGTGTGTGAAAAATCCTATCTTGTATTTTCTAAGTACTTAATAATAATCCAGCAGTTCAATTTTTTTCTTAACTTAAACAATTAATATAACAGTTAGCGAGGGATTACCTCTTCAAAATCCTCGTGTTCTGACTTCTCAGCAGATTCTTATGAGCCATCAAGCAAATGTTGGCTTCTTCAGAATCATCTTTTTCAGCCTTGGAAGATTCTTCATACAAATCTTCCCAACACTAGAAAAAAACTAAAATAAATAAAAAGAAAAATTAGTGGTAATCACTTGCCAATGTATAACCACCACAAAGTGTAAAGAGTAAACTTCGCAATACATCACATGAGGATAGAATCTAAGATATGATTTAGCAGTGAGGTCACTGAAATATATGAAAGCGATTCTAAGATATGATTTAGTAGTGAGTAGTAATATTGCCTTCATGTGAAGTTTGCTTGGGTTAGCCAAAACTCCCCTCTAGCTTCAGAAACTGCACTGGCTCAAACCTAACTTTCACCAGCGAACCCCTTCCTTTCCACATCTATACAATTACTTATGCATGTGAAAATACAATGATAAAGTATAATTGACAAATAGGAGTGAATACAAGGAATATTTTAAAGAACCTTCTGCACCATAAATGTAGGTTGACCCATTGACCTACTGTTGTGGCTCTAGCACCATGGAGAAAACGACCATGATGAAGCACAGCTTGTCCAGGGACATGGGCATAGTCAAATATCTCCTTCTAACAAATAATGGACTCCATCAAAAAAGTGAAAATAACAACGATAAATTGAAAGAAGTAGATCCATAAATCTCCTTAGCACTAGTACATAAAGTACACTAAAAAACTTAAGAAAACAATGTGAACTCAAAATAATAGCAGCACCAGCGAAATTCTCTATGAAAGCAAACATAAGTTGCTATTGCTATAATGTAACACACAAGTACTTATAGATACTGATTTTTGGTCCTATTTGTAGAAATGTACATCAGACATCAATAGTAAAACATAAAGTTGCAAGCTTTTCTCGCAGTAATTGAAAGAGTCCTTCCAATTATAGCTAACAAGCTAATTAAAACATCACAACAGAGACTATACAATCATACAGACACCAACCAGGATAATTTACAAGCAGATACGAATATACGATCAAAGGCCCCATTTTGATAAACAGTTTAAATAAGTACTTACTCAAGAAAATCTAGTTAAATAAGTAACATTTCCCTAAGAAAAATATAAAAAAAAAAAGCCAATTAAGATTTTAGTATGTGCTTCATGAAGCCCTCAAGAAATAAAAAAATAAATTAAGCAATTCATCATGGTTAGTTTGATCAAACTAGTATAAATACAGCTGCTCCCTAAATCCTTTTCATTTTTCAGCATTATGAAGTACATTATTCACAAGCTTTTTAACTAATGCCCAAAACAGTTTATATAGGTGCGAAATGCTTTTTAATCAGCTCATCCAAGCAGGACTAAAATGCTTCATAACAGCTTAATGCAGTAGATAAGCTCAAATACACTTGTACACTAAAAACAAAACTCATAATAAATGCCACTAGGAATAAACCAAATAAACAAACCTATCAAGATGTTGATCAGCTTTCAAAGAGATGATGAAATGAGAACCAAGAGTGTCACGATCAGTTATTACCATGGATAGAAAGCCTTGAGCAACATGTATTAGCCTAGGTCACTAGGAGACTAATCTGAAAAGATAACATTTATAATTATAAGAGCTTGTTGAATATCTCATATTAAGATTGAGTTTGTTATTAGGATCAAGTATGAGAAGTTGTTTTGTGCGCCCATGGATTTAGAGGTTGACCTATTCAATTCAGATATTCGCCAAGACCGCCATTATTAAGAGATACCTATACTTGAGATAGATTTGTTACAAGCTTAAAGTTAAGTAAGCTTGAGCTTGACGGGGAGTGTTGAATATCTCTTATTAAGATTGAGTTAGTTATTAGTCTTATGTCATAGAAATAGAGAAACAAATCTTATCACTATCTCTATAAGATATTATTAATAATGGCAGTCTTGGCGAATGTCTGAATTGAATAGGTAAACCTTTCGAACTTCTGCTAAATCCATGGGTCCACAAGACAACTTCTCATACTTGATCTGGCTAAGATGGATGCATGTCAAAAACTAATTCTTCTGGAGTGTTATCGGGTCAGCTGAGCCAGCAAACTAGGGCGAAAAACCAGCGAAAATACGCCCAAAAACAAAACAAGGCTGAAGCAACAGCTAACCGACAGCAACCCCACAGAAATAAAACACTAGAGGTCGATCGACTTATGGCTTCTGAGACAAACAATGGTGTCAACTTTGACACCGATAACTCTCAAACACTAGGGAGTGGGGGGGCAGCGCAACCCGCAGCTGAAGCCATAAAACTAGAAAACCAAAATTCGAGACAAAAACATACGAAGACGATGTAAACTGAGGTGTCACCTTCAAAACCTAATTGCATAAAGTCGGCCAAGATCAATATAATAAGAACATCTCGAACCATGAGACGCAAACTAAGAACTCAAACAGCGAGAAACGTCACAGATGAGAAAACACAGCAGACCCACAAACCAACCAAGGCACAGGAAGAGGAAGACTGGACGATCACAATGGTGGCGCCACAGCACCTCTCACACCGGAGAGCCAAACAATGCAATCCCCCACACATAATGGCAGGTTAGAGTAGGAAAATCACTAACAATAGATATTTTGATTTTTGGACGATAATTAAGGGCTACTAATTAAGGGCTACTGACTAACCCGCCCAATGCATCATATCTGTATGGCAAAGGCAATTTCGGATGCCAGAAGCCCAGAACAGCATTTTTTTGTTTAAAATTTTAAGTTCAATTTCTTGCTTCACTACCAACCACTATATATAGAGAAAATTATTTCTGAACTATTACCAAAAAAAAAAATCATGACAATTTAAACATAAAACATACAAGTCACTTGCCAATTCAAGTCGAAAGTAATAGTGCTCACTTGAGAAAACTAAGTATGTAACCTCTAATGGAAATTATGACACTAACCGCATACAAAAATTTTAAAACTAAGCCAAGCCTGTGCGTGTGTATGAGAGAATTAACAAAGCAATAACCAGAAATTGAAAGAGACAATCACAAGCTTACCTAGATGGTGTGGCTGAAGCGCAAAGAAGGAAGCGTGGGATTCCGTCATTGAAATCAGAAGGTTCCTCTCCATTGTTTCGTGTGGCGGAGGCGGTATGGTGGCGACTGGAGAGACAACCATGAGTTGAGACTTGAGAGAGCCAGAGAAAGAGAGGGTTTAACTTTGAAGACTAAATAGTTTAACAATCTCTCGTTTGGATGCAGAGGTGAAAATAGATCAAAGGACGTGAGAGAAAAAGAATATAAGAAAAAAATGAAGTGATTTTAGTTTAGATTAATAAAAAAGGAAATGAGAATAATGTTTAGATTAATAAAAGGAAAAGTGGGTATAATGTTTACATTATTACTGTTGTACCCCTATTATTATTATGATCCATAGTGGAGACACTTTGATTGATATTACACAAGTTTAAAGTTTTAGAAAATTATAACAGTGTGTGGGCATTTTGTGTAGTGTGGAAAGGTATTCACTATGTGAGAACCTCCGGCAACGTTTGTCTTCTCCCAAGGTAGTGGCGGAGGCGGGAAGAACCACCGGATAAAGATGGTGCAGGGCACCAGGTTTCATTCAGAGATAAGTTAGTGGGGACTAAAACAACTGATGTTGTTGGGTTAGATGTGGATTTACTAGATGTTAGTCTTTTCAGAATTGAGCATGATGGAGGGAACCGCTTGCTCCCAAGGTGCTATGTGAAGGAGGAATTGTTCTAGAGTGTGTGCTCCATGGAAGGATATAGTTTTTGGCGGTCTTATGTCATTTTTGGCGGTCTGAAAACAGAAGAAAAAAATTAAAAAACATGGACTAGCCAATCTCTCTCCAATGGGACCCACCACTTTTTCACTCCTCTATCTCTCTCCTCCCACTCGCCAAACACACATACTTCCCCCCTTCCTCCTCCTGACTCTCTCTTATCCATCTCTCTACCCAAACCTCCCTCTATCAATCAAAGCCTTAGTTTGACTCTCTATGACAGAAGAATTCTCATGGCTTTGGCCTCGGTTGTCGGCATACCAGTCGGGGTATATCTTCCTACCTTGAATATCACAAGAGGGAAGTTTGCGTGTGTCTGGATTGAGATCGATCTTACTCTACTAGTGGTTGGAACAGTCTGGTTCCAGGGTCATTGGTATAAGGTCGAGTACGATGGTCTTCACCTTCCTTGTTCAAGGTGCGGTTGCTATGGCCACTTTCTACGCCAATGGATGCATGAACCAGCCATGACACAAACGGACAATAAGATAACGATGCAATCAGATGACAGAGGGAAACAACCGGCGACAGCTAGAACACAGGGCAGGGGGATGGGCCAGGATAGGGCTGACGTGGTAGTGGAGATTAATGAACCCATAAATGCATTGAATGTATCCAATCAGAATAATTGTGTTATTTCAAAACTGGTTGTGACAGATGATACAGTTAAGGAAAATTGCGAGATCAAAGGAGATGCTCAAAAGGATGTCGTAATGGGGGTTCTTCAAGAGGAAAATCCTGATTTACATAGGACATGGTTAACAGTTACCATGAGAAAATCATGAGGCAGATCCCAAACGGATAGAAATCAAGGCGTGAAGGATGCAGTTTTGAAGGGAGCTTCGAGAAGTAAGGGGAAGCAAAACAATAGCCCCATTAAAAAGAGGGGCCCATGCTGCTGTGTTGATTAAGGAGAGAAAAAGTCAACAACCAGGGAAGCAGGTTGATCACATGCCAGTTTTGAATAGCTCTTCATCCATGTCGCATGACAAGCAAAGTAAGAAACGTCTCTGTGCCTTTCCCCTCATGGAAACACACCTATGCCTCAACCACAGTTTGAACACCCCTTGATGCTAGGTAGCTTTTTAATCTCTCTTCTCAACAAAATGACACTGTCAGTTGTATGGGGGAATGGCATGAGGGTTCATGGGAATGGAAGCTGTGCTGGAACAGAAATTTGTTAGAGAGGGAGCAGGTCAGATTAATTGAACTCCAAAGATGTTTGGCTGGCTTTTCACCAAAGGTGGGGGTTCCAGATAGATGGATATGGATTAAGGAGGGTTCTGGTACTTTTTCGGTATCTTCTGCTTATGAATTTCTGTCTGGCTTCTCAGTTGGATCCTACGAAGGCATATTCGAGTTACTATGGGCCTCCAAGGCCCCGTCAAATTCAATAGCTTTAGCCTGGAAAGTGCTCAACAAGATTCAGACGAAAGACGAACTAAGAAAAAGGAATGCGCTTCCAGCTATTGTTGATGTTTCTTGCGTTGTGTGCTTAAATGCAGAGGAATCAATCGCTCATCTATTTTTCAGTTGCCCGTCGAGCTGGTATGTTTGGAGCGGAATTTTACGATGGATTGGCTCAATTGGGGTGCTGCCATGTGATGGAAAATTTCATTTTATTCAGTTTTTGAACAATTGTTCGGGGAATAAATTGTGGAAGAGAGTCCTTTCTCTGATCTGGATAGCTACGGTTGGAGTGATTTGGAACACTCGTAATGGTATAATATTTAATGAAGAGGAGGTTGATTGGAATAGGCTTCTTGATTTAATCCAATACAAGGTGTGGTTATGGATAAAAGCAAAGGATGTCAATTTCAGCTATTCCTTGATCGAATGGATTTCAAATCCTGTTTCTTGTGCTGATGTCTTGTAAGCTGGTCAGTCTGTTGTGTGGGGCTATGTCTACATGTTTAGCTCCTTCTTAGAGTATTCACGAGTTGTTGTGGGACTGTTGGCAATTTGGATTTTGCTGCTAAATTATGGTTGATCACTTCTGGTATCATGGATTTGGGAATCAGAAATTTTTAGGAATATATTAATTGCTGGTTGTTGATGCAGGAACTTTAAGGGGCCGTAATTTGCTGGTTGATTGGGCCTATTATGGAAATTTTGTTGCTGGTTGCATACTATTAAGCTGAAGTATTTTGCAGGAGGATTTGCATCTATAACTAGTTGGAGTTTTATTCAAATCATGGTGGAGTTTAGTTACCTTTTGAGACTTAATATATCATGTTGTAATGGGGACCTGTCCAGTGCCATTCGTTATTGTTGGGGTCGTTGATACTATGGTTTTGGGTGGTAGAACTGTGTCTCTGATTTCATTAATGGGTGGGTTTTGTAATTTCTTCTTGGGGGCGTCGTCTTGGCTTTCTAAAATTTGTACTCTTTTTCCTTCACCAGGTTTTTCCCAAGGGGGTTTTCCTGGTAAGGTTTTAATGAGGCATGTTTTATTAAGCTTGCCTCCAAGGGGATGGGGGGTTTTTCTTTAGCCTTCGTGCTGTAAGTTCTTAGTTAGTTGCTTCTTTTTTCTTTACCATTCTTTCTCTTTGTATTGGGTTGAAGTACCCCTTGTGCTTCATTCAATATATTCTTTTGGCTTATCAAAAAAAAAGGTAGCTTGTCCTCTACGCAGATGGATGGGGATGGAGCTTAGAACAAAGTTCGTCCCCCGGAAAGGCAATTCATGATGAATGTTTTTCATATAGAAGGTAACCAATATGCCTTGAAGGATGATGAGGCAGCCTTGTCCACCATTGTGAATGGTCAAGGAGGGCAAAGAGGGAGTAATGAGGAGGTTTACCACAACAGCAGAGCTTCTTGAACGAGATGTCTTGGTTCGTGACCGCCCCCTCCTTTATATAGTTGTGTACTTGTGCTATGGATTTCCAAGAAACAAAGGTTTTATGTTGGAACGTTTGTGGGGTAGTTCATAGCCGAAGGAGGAGAATGGCAAGGGACATGGTTGAGAAATATAAACCTGATGAGTTCATTGTCATTGAGACGCAATGCTCTTTCACTAGTGCAAACATTTTTTTGGAAGAACTTGGGCTTTGAGATTTGTGGAATAGCTGAAGCGTCAGGATTTGCTGATGGAATTTGGTTGCTAAGTGACCGTAATTTTACCAACTCCATTATGGATGTGCATAATCAAGTGGTTACAATGCAAATAGTGGGTTTGTAGTGCAGTTTATGTGAACCTGAGCCCGAATGGTCAGGATATTCTTTAGCGCCATCTAGGTCATCTTCGTCCCTCTATTATTTTTCCTTAGTTGTTGATTGGTGACTTTAATGAGATCGCTTATCCCTTGGAGGTCAAAGGGGGTCTTTTTTTGCTTGCAGCACTCAAAGAGGTTTCTAGCCATGATCGAGAGGTGATTTGTTTGACCTTAGAGCATTTGGGATTCATATACCTGGTTTCGCAGATTAGAAACTAGGCAATCGATATCAAAGTGTCTAGATAGAGCTTTAAGAGATGTTAGCTAGCGTCATCTTTTTCCGGAGGTCGTTATAGAGAATCTGCCTTGGGTTCATTCGGATCATTGCCCCTACTTTTGCGATGTGGAGGATTCAAAGTGAACAAGAAGAATAGACTGTTTTGATTTCTTGCTTCATGGGTCTCGCACCCAAAGTTCTAGGAGGTTGTTGAAACGGGGTGGAGGAAAGGAAATGATGCAATGCTATCTAGACTTGACCATGTTAGAAAGGATGCAGTTGAGTTTAAAAAGTCAGTTTTTGGAAATATTTTTCAACGAAAACATAAATGTGAAAACCGGCTGAGAGACGTTCAAACAGGCCCTGATGGTTTCTATTAATAATAATGAATATTTGACTTCGAATGTGAGTTCATTGTTTCGGTCCTATAAGTGGGCTCTGTTTATCTTACATAAAAGTATAATTAAATTTGAATGTTAGCTGAACCGTGTAAATTTTTATTTTAATCAAAATTTGGAGATTCATGGGCTTCATGCAATCATGTTGTCCTGTCCAGTTTATGTTTGATAAAATGCTTTAGAGGAAGTAGTTTTTCATCAACTGCTCCTTGCAGAAGCAATATCTTCACTAGCGTGGTTATGTGCCACCATTTTACATTTCTTTTTAGCAGTAAGATTCAGTAGCAGTGGATGTTTCTCCTTCTCAGGGAAGTGAGCTACATTATTCTTTTAAACTTGGCTTAATTAAGTTTTTTTTCCGTAACCTTTACACCACTTTTGGTTTTAGTCCCTTGCTAAGGTAAATGTGGGAGATCGTCCCTAACCTTTAGGGTATTGATTGATTTTAGTCCCTCTGACGGGTTAGTCAAAGCCGAAACTCCGTTTTGCCCATGTAGCATTACCAGGACAATTAATCAACACGAGTGATTTTTTATATTTTATTTTTTAATTATTAATTAGACTATTAATTATTTAAAAAACTGAAACTAATGATTAAATTAGTTAACAACATCATATTTATTCATCATCATCTTCAACATTATTTGATCATCTTTATCCTCCAGCAACAATAAAATTCCAGAAAACTAAAAATGAGTGTACATGTTTTGTTGTTAAACAAAAAAGGATTTGATGGGAGAAGATGGAATTTTGTTGGTCTTAAAAGATCCAGAAAGTTTTCCTACTCTCTTCTCGCAACACAAGTGACACAAGTGGAATGCTTTTTCTTTGAACCAGATCCAGATCCAGAAACACTTCCCTCACTCAGCTCTCGTCCTCATCCTCTCACTTTGAACCCAGATCCAATATCAACGCAAAAGCATAACCATAGAGCCAGATCTGCCTCCAAGCTTTAGAGGCTCCATCGATCTGCCTCCGAAACGGCGACCATAACGTGAAAGTTTGAAACGCAGATGCCGGAGGTTGCGCCGCCGCGACCAACACCTTCTTCCTTGCGACAACGATCGTTTTCTTCCTCTCAATTGCCTTTCTCTTCGTCGAGAATGTCATCCGCATGAAACTGTGAAACAAAGACGTCGGAGGTTGTGCCGTTGCGGCCACCGCCCTCTTCCTCATGAAAAGGGTCATCCTTTCCTCAAGACCTAGGTTGGGAGAAGATCAAGTGGAAACCCTCCATTCTCTTGTTGTGGAATTTTTGTACCTCTGAGATGCATCACATTAAAATGCGTCTTTTGTATTATGTTTTGATTTCAATATGCTAGATTGATCAGCAAGATTTTGAGTTTTTGGGAAACAGAAAACTGTTATTTGATCTAATGAGGTTGAAGGTGAAGTGGAGGTGTTTAATTTGATTTATAAGTTACTGATTTGGGGTTCAAAGTGGTGGTGTGGCTGAGTTCTAGCAGGACTACGGTGATGTGGCAGCCACATGTGGGACTGCCGGAGCTACGGTGTTGACCAGCCTGGCCGGAGGGACTAAAATCAATCAATACCCTAAAGGTTAGGGATGATCTCTCACATTTGCTTCGTCGAGGGACTATAACCAAAAATGCTGTAAAAGGGATCAAAACTTAATTAAACCTTTAAATTTTAATCCCAACCGTGTTTTTGATACATCGGAAAACTAACAGAAAAACAAAACTAACGAGCAAGCACTAAGTCTCTCATGACAAGGGTCTCTACTTCCCACGGAGGCTTCTCCAAGAAGCTGAACTCCACACCCGGAGAACGTGCTCCCATCTAAGCTAGGAAGGTAGCCGGAGCATTGCACTCCCGCTTCACCCTCTCACTGAGATGCGCCATGCTCTGTCCTTTAAGTTCTTGATATCAGTCAAAATAGGAAGAAAACGTATGTTGTCTTCATCCTCTATATTGTGAACCAAATCCTTACAGTCCACTTCCACAATTACATCCCTGTATCCACGCTCCCAAACCAGTTCCATGCCCATCAACAAAGCTTGCGCCTCCGCCATCAAAGCATTTCCCCCACGTCGGTGCACCACAAAACCAAACAACCAATTCCACTGAGTATCCCGCGCCAAACCTCCAGCTCCGCTGATCCCATCCCGGTCCCGATAGCTACCATCAACATTCAATTTTATCGTTCCTCACGTCGGAGGTTGCCACCTGCTTCCTAATCCCAACCGAGTTAACCGTTAAGTACTTGAATATCTTCTATTTTAAATATTAATGACTTCATTAAATGGAATGAAATTTGACAATATTTTCTTTAATAACAAAAATAAAATAAAATTTGAATATGTGATTGTTAACACTAAAATCCAATTTTAAGTAATTTTACTATAACAAATACTCGCATGTATGAGTATGTGTATATCGGCACCGCTCCGTTTGTATATAGACTAATACTTAAAATATCCATTTTTTCAACCCGGGGTCATTATATTTGTGACGGGTTTTAAAACCGCGAGTATCCAATGATACATTTTTTTTCCCCGCCGTTGCCATTCCTAGATCCAACATCCCCATGCAACAACTGCTCGAGATTGCCATTATCAACATATTCATACATAACTATCCTGTAATATACATAAGGAATCACGCTGGCTTGGGAACTTGGCTTCCGTTCAGTAGCGTGCTATGTTGACAGCACAGAGCTCCACCAGATTCTGTGTAGTAGCGAGGATGTCCAGAATCATTGGCACCTATGCTTTTGCAAAACTCGCTGTGAGTGAAGGCTGGGATTGGAAGGTCTGGAGGATTTCCCCCTCCGCTATAGTTCCCCTCCTTTGTCAGGATGCAGTAGTTTAGTTTCGTTGTTGCTTTTATTTCTCTATGTGACAAAAAAAAATCGTGTAATATACATCCATAATATTTAATATAGAAATTAAATAAATTGAGATAAAAAATAAAAAATACCTGTATATATGTCCGACCCCTCAACACAGTATCCAAGCAACCTAACAAGATTCTTGTGCCGCACAAGACCAATTATTTCTTCTTCTACTTTAAATTCCCTCTTAGCTTGGCCCCAGATAGGAGTGAGAATAGGCTATACCGTTCGTAGGGTCCTATGGCCTACCAGGTCAGGTCAGGACAAATTAGTATATAGGCAAGACTTAAGCTTTTTGAAAAACTCATTTAGTTAAAAAGGTCAGGCTCATGTCATTCAACAAGCCTTATAAGCCTTATAGGCTAGCATATTTAAGTAAATATGATTAATATTTTTCTAGTACATTGTAAATATGATTAGTATAAATATATTTTACCATTGATGATGCTATATATTAAAAATTTAATAATATCTTGAAATTATATAGTTATTGACATTTTTATATATTTAGGAAAATTGACTTATGTAATGTTTCAAAGTTATAAGTCTATTTAAAAATAAATATATGACGTATTTAAATACCTTACTATAAAGTGTGATTTTAAATTGGCACTCCGACTCTAAGAAACCAACATAATCTCATTTAGTTTCATCTCTACCTAGTAGCTTATAATATTATAAGTCTCATTGTTGAAAAAATTATTTTAGTATAATTTAACTCGTTAGCTTATAAGTTTGATAGCTTTTTTACAGATATGTTTGTTAGCAAACGTAAAACTCTTTGTGAAACGTGCATTTAAATAGGTTACCGGGCCAAGCCAGACTTTCGGGAAGGCCAGACCAGGCTCGAAAAAAGCCTATGACAAGCCAGGCTCAAGCCTTAAGACTTTTAAGCAGGCTAAGCATATTTACGCAAAGCCTACCTAGGCCCAACATATTTCCACCCCTAACCCCTGATCACGTGTTAAACACTAAGACCACACTTCTAGGAGAGTCAGAAACACAAGTTCAAGACCGCAAAACCGTCATCAAGTAGCAAGTCGTATATATCTTATTTACTTATTTTTTGAAAAATGTAAATTTTCTAATATAAAATACTACTACTAATAACTTTCAAAGTTGCACTTCTCACGTTACACTTTTAAGTTCTCACATTGCATTTCCTATGTTGTTATCAATATTACTTAATTTTTCATTATATTATTACCTCTCTTAAGTCTCAGTAATATATCCTATACATACTAATTTTTTGGGGGTCTAAATATTTTTGGAGGCCTTAGGCAATTGTCTAATTTGCCTTGCCATTTACACGGAGCATAGCAACGGTTTAGTTATAAAAAGGTAACAAAAATATCTAACCATCAACCATGTGTGACATCACAAAATTCATGACAAGTGACGACACTATTAATTCAATAGTATGGAAACAACGGCCCGAAAAGAAAAACGCTTAGGGCGTGTTTGGTTTGTCTGTTTCCTGTTTTTATTTTCACTGAAAATAGAAAATAGACGTGAAACTTGTTTGGTTAAATTTTAGAAAATATTTCTGAAAATAGGTTCAAAATTGAAAATGAAAAAAAAAATCATATTCTATGTTTTTTGTTGAGAAGTTTGTGAAAATGGAAACAGAACAAACACGGTGGCAACTTAGTCAATATATGAAACTTGACTACATAAAACATGAAGTAACACAAAACATAAGATACATGATGGTGCAGTGGTTTGTAGTCAATTTTCTCTCTTCTCTGGCCCGTGAGTCCCTCAAGTAGCAACTGCTTCCCCTGTTTTATTTCATGTACTTTTGGACCCTCAAGTAGCAAAATGTGTAGTTTAGGCCTGTCCAGGGTGAACCGGCCCGAACCGAACCCGGCTAAACTGAGCCAATTTTCATGAAAACGGGCCGGTCGGGCCGGTTTTCGGGTCACTCGGTTGAAAGAAACCGGTTTACTGTGGTTTGGTTCGGTCGGTTTCGATTTGGGCTCAAAACCGACCGAACCGACTGAAGTAGTTTGAAAAAAAAAACTGCAGCCAAGCCCAGCCCAGTTTGAGTGAGAAAGAGAGAGGTCTGGGGAATAAAAATTGAAGCCCATTTAAACAAAACCTTACTAGCTTTCATTTAACCCTAACCTCCATCACTTTTCCCTTCTCATCTTCAGAAACCCTAGCCGCCACTCTGCATCAGCCTGCCCTTCCCACCATGAGCCAACCCTAGCCGCCACCACCCCACCCAACCGCCGCCACCACCGCCATGTCTCTTCTCTTCCCCTCTCATAGATAACCTCTCAGCCCTTCTCTTCTCTCCTCTTCTCTTCACCCCGCTGTTGACATAGATACTGCTGATCTTCTATTCTTCTTCTCAAATAGAACCTACGAGGTCGAATCTGGAGTTCTGCAGCCCCTCCATCTACAGCGGCGCTCAGATCGGTCTCATCAAGGTCGAAGGTGCTTGATCTGCAAGTGTGAACCCTTCCATGCGATTTTTCTGTTGATTTTCCTCTTCAATTTGTTGTATTGAGGTTTCTTTGTTATTGTAATGCAAAATATCAATGAAAAATTCATGTGTTTCTCCTCTGTGCCCTCTGTTCTATACTCTGTTTTTTTTCTTCCTCTCAACCGAGTAACCGACCGTATACACCCGAGAACGACAAGACCGAACCCGATAAATCCGATCATACTGGTCGGACGGTGGCGGTTGTGCTTGTTTGGTGGTTTAAACCGATCGGATCCGAGAATATTGGCCCGAGCACGCCCGTATCCGACCGCTGGACACCCCTAGTGTAGTTGTTTGGGACACACTGGAAAGTGAAATGGGTTGATTTCCGTACATGAACAGTGGCTATGCAGTTTTCCCTGCATAATTGGCGGGAAAACTAGACAAAGAGAGGCTTTAATAATAAAGAGACTGAAATACCCTCCTTACTCATGTGCTTACTGTTTTCTTCTTTGAGTTCTTTCTTCGTTTTTTTTTTGAAGAGAGTTCTTTCTTCGTTGGTACACTGTTAGATAGATAAGTATATTTCCAAATGCTATTAATTTAAAAGTAAATACTGAATACTCTTTAGATCAAATTCAAATAATGTAAAATAAAATATGTGTTTAAATAATTTGAGAGATAAATTTAAATTATTATGTTTTTTTGTAAATTGTAAAATTATTTCATTCTATTGTTAACAAATATAATTATTGGAATGATGTAATTATATCTAAAATAAGATACAAAGTTTAATTTAATATATAACTAAACACGATTTATGAATTTTTTGAAGTCATTTATGTGATGGGTAAAATTGTAATTATGTATGATACTCATTTTCATTATTTTCACTTTTCCATTCATTTTTTTTCTCTCTCAATCCAAACACCTTAAAAACCACCTCGATTTTTCTTTATATTCTTTCATTTTATATTCATTACTCTTCTATTTCCTTCCACTCATTTTTACTCCTACATCCAAACAGAGCGTTAGTCTTCTTGCTAAGTGCTAAGTCAACTGAACTTAGAAAAAAACAGTTCAGATGTTCGGTACGGACCTGGCTAGACAATCATAGAAGTCTTCAATTCCCAGCGAGTCAAGTGAGAACACGCCAAGCTTATAAAAAAAAAAAAGTAAGTGAACACGCCAAGTTGATAAAGAAAAAACAATAAAGTACGTTAATAATTGCATCTCCTCTGGCCACACCACATGACAGATATAAATGTCCGCAAAATACACTTGAAGAGGCTGGACGATTTTAGTTAGATTTTTTTTTATCACAATTTAACACCTCTTTTTGTTATATTTTTTATTTCAGCAAACGAATATTAATTCGTATGTAAAGCTTAAAAAACTTGAGAATACTTGTATTTTTGTTGAAGTTAGAAGATAAATCCACACTAGGCCGCTAAGAGATTGGACCTAACCTGTTACAAACATTTATGTATTCTAGTCTATCATTTAGCTCCTTATTTCTTCTCTAACGTACGGGTGTATGACTTTTCATCTTGTTTATAAAAGTAGCGTTTGATCACAGAACGGAATGCATGCTTATGTTTAGAGGTCGAAGAATATATAATGGCACAAGACATGTGTTTATGGTCGAAAAGTTTGAACATGTTTATGGTCGAAAACACATTCTAAAATTCAGCCAAGTTTATTTCGACAAAAACTTCCAAAACCACTTGTTTGATTCAAAATAGTAAGCATGCGGATCGAGAACTTCAAAAGAAAAGAAGCTAAGCAAGAGATGAAGATTTAACCCTGTAGAAGGTAGTGTCTAAGTGGAGGATACTAGTGGTCTTTGTAGTTTATTTTAAATAAACACATGTCTATTAGGTGGCAAGGGTAGTTATTAGGAACTTAGTCTATAAATAGCACATCTGATTGTAAAAAACTAAAAATAATGAGATTCACACAATTACTCAAAACTCTCAATGGATGTCTTGAAGTCTTATGTGACAAATAGCTACAAAGAGACTAAGAGTGTTCTTTTGGGTACATAAGAGACTAAGAGTGTGTTGTGATTCTCACTTTTATGTTCAATGCAATGTCATTTCCTTTGCCATTTTGATTTCTTTTCGCTTTTTGTTCTTCTTTTTCCTTTCAATCTTCTACCTTTCTACTCTTTTTCCCTTTTGTTCATACCGTTTTTCATAAAAATCCAGAATTGTCACTCAAAACGTTTTCACTAAAGAACCTGAAGAGGACTCTGAATCCGGTCCTTAAATTGCTTTTGGATTCTGTTTGTTTACCAAAAATCTAAGTAAACACTTCCTGAAGAAGATACTTATCAAGTGAGTCAATGGTGTAAAAAACTAAAAATACAACTTACTCCTCATATACCGGAAAAGCAAGCTAATTTTCCGATGTACTAATGGGCCCGGGCGAGTCTTCTAGTGTGATTCATCTCATTTTCATGCATGTATTATGTTGAAAAAAAGCTCCTTGAGAAAGAAGTCTTTTTGAAAAGTTATAACGCATAATTCAAAAAATAAAACTTAGGTGCAATACTATTATCATTTGGAAGAGCTTATTTGAAGTTATCTGATAGCATAAACGTTTGTGTAAGTGTTCCGGAGAGCTTATACAAACAGCTTATGACCTACCATAAGCTGTTTTGAGCTTATTTTCATAAGCTACTGAGAATAGCTTATGAAAAAGAGCTTATGCTTATATATAAATTTTTTTAAATTTATTTCCATAAATTTTTAAAAATAACATATGAATAAGCGCTTATGGTGACTTATGATCATAAGCGCTTAATTAAGCTGTTTTTCCAAACGGGACTAAATGTATTGTTTGTGTTGTTACCCAATAAAATATTTACCCAATAAAAAATATTTTTGGCCCCTGATGTTTCAACTTTGTGCAAATTCTGCCCCTACTCTATTTTTGTCGACGTTTCTACCCCTCATGTTTTCAAACAGTGCACCGTCTACCCCTCCATCTTTTGGTATTGATGGCGTGGTGCGCACAATGGACGGTAATTGGATCCTAGGCTTTGCAAGGCGTGCACATTGTTGAAGCTGACAGCTTGTTTGAAGAGTTGCTTGCTATTCATAGAGGTTTAACTGATGGGATCATGATCTCAAGTGTATTGATTTGTTCACTGATTCTTTGCTAGCCTTGAGTTTGATCATGGAGAATCATCCACTTTATCATCGATATGGGTCGGTAATTGGGCAGATTAAAGCCTTGCTTCGGAGATAGTGGCAGGTTTTG
This sequence comes from Lotus japonicus, assembly GCF_012489685.1. Classification (NCBI taxonomy): domain Eukaryota; kingdom Viridiplantae; phylum Streptophyta; class Magnoliopsida; order Fabales; family Fabaceae; genus Lotus; species Lotus japonicus. The sequence continues at coordinate 30,932,182 of NC_080041.1, forward strand.
TGTCAGCATATTCTTCGCGAGGGAAACTTAGTGGCGCACTTCCTAGCAAAGCATGGAGCTTCTTTGATGCCTGAGAGTTTGATTTGGGATTCTCCCATTCGGGACATTTTACCTTTGTTGCAAGAAGACCAAGTGGGCACTTTGGTCATGAGAGTCTAGCTTCTTCTTTTCCCTTTTGTTTTGTAAACTCTTGTTATAACAAAATTTCCGCAAAAGAATTCATTGGCATATTATGGAAAAAATGTGACCGCTAGGAAAGGGAAGCACAGTAAAGAGTTCAAATTAAAGAACAAATCATATTAACACAATTTTTTTTTTGCATTAAAATGATAATAAATTGTGAGTCACAATAATAAGTAAATAAGGTCTTTTCAGCACTTTTCTTTCAACGTAGAAAATTCAAACCGACAAACCGAGTCTTAATTCGTCTTGGTCTTCTTGCTAAGTCAACTGAACTTACTCCCATCCAACTGAAAAAATAAGAATAAAAAATTGAAGTTCATTCACATTTTTGGTTCACATGAAAATGGAGGAGAAATAATTATTTTAATTGAGTATTGATTCATTCAAATTTTTATTTTTCTACCATCTTAGTTAATTTCCACTCAATTCTCTTTTTATCTTTCTATTTTATTTCTATGTTATCATCTAACATATCTCTCATTTCATTATTATCTCATAGACAGGGTCGGTCCCGACATTTTGGAGGCCCTGGACAAATACTAAAAATGAACCCCTAATAATTTTTTTTTAAATAACATTATCTATTTAAATTGTAAATAGCATCAACAACTTCAAAAATATGTGACTAAAAAAAATTAGTGGTCCAAAAATAAACTCTTGAGGTATTGGGCCAAAGTGCCAAACAAAAAAAAATAAAAAAAATCCGTTTGTGGGTCTGCTAAAGTGGGCTAAAGTGCCAAATAAAACAAACTTTTTTTTGGGCCCCTTCTTTTTCGAGGCCCTGGGCTGTTGACCTGCCTGCACAGGCCCAGGGCCGGCCCTGCTCATAGAGTGATGGTGCATTGAGTCTACTTGATTGCAGTTTTTAAAAACTGTATTTAATAACTGTTTTACAAGAAAAATATGTTTGAATTAGATGTTTTCTAACATTAAAATATTATAATACAAAAACTAAAAACAGAAACAGAAAATATTTTTTTGTTGTTCTGGTATTTTATTTTAAAAACTAAAATTGAGAATAATTCTCGAAAACTGTGTTTTTAGAAACAAACAGGTTTTAAAATTTTCAGTTTTTAAAAACAGAAACTGTTTTTTGCAGTTTTAAAAACTGTATTTAAAAATTATTTTAGAAACTGATTTTTAAAAACAAACAGATTTTTAAATTTTTTTGTTTTTAAAATTAGAAAATAATTTTCAAAAATTATAATCAAACATGTTCATGTTTGAAGGAAACATTACTCTTATTTTACTCTATTCTTCATCGTACTTTTTAAAATTGTTTTGATTCAATTCAATATGCTTCAAGCTATGCAACACTGTTTTAGCATGAGATAAGGTTATTGTCTTCAAGCCTTTTTTTTCATTTTATTCATCATTTGGGTTTGATTTAGAATTTTGATAACTTTCATTTTAGCGATGAAAAAGTTAAAATTATTTTACAGTCCAGTTGTTAATTTTGATCAATATAATTTAGTAAAAAATAAGATTAAATAAATATTAACGAAATAAAATTTATTTTAAAATACCTTAAGCATTTAAAAAGTTAAATATAAATTACTTTTAAGGATTTATATGAAAAGGGCAAAATAGTAACTATGTAATTATTACTTTTTATTTTATTCTCTCTTTTTTCTCTTTATCTAAAAAACTCAAAAATCATCTCAGTTTTCAATTATATTCTTTCTACTTAATTTCACTCATACATCTAAAGGAACTCTTATGTTTTGTTTGTTTTTAATGAAAATAAGGTGAATGATTATGGGTGGAAGGGAAAAGGGTGGGAAATTCACTTTTTGATTGTTTCGATTTCGATGACCATGATAAATGAAGGAAAAGGAAAGCTGTCACCATAGCCCCAGAATACAGTTTTCCACTCCTCATGGCCATTGCCGAGAAAATGATAGAAAACAACACAAAACACTACCGAGCTAATCAAGTATGTTGGTATTTTCCTTCAATTCTCTACATCTACTTTCGTCCGCACGGCCTAGCAGATAATGAAAAACAAGAAAGTAAATATACATGCACCTCGTACGGGCGTATGACTCTTTTCAAGTTGTGATGAATATCTACCTCTTCATACTTGTAAGATCTAGCTTGCCATGAAACTTAATTAAGGAACTAAGAAATTAGAAAAGGGGGAGCACAGTAAAGAGCTCAAATTAAAGAACAAATCATAATAACACAAAATTTGCATAAAAATATTAATAAGTTATGAGTCACAATGATTAGTAAATAGAGTCTTTTTCTGCACCTGTCTTTTAACGTAGAAAATTTAATGCTACGGATGATATTTTCTTCAAGATCAATTCTCCATCACTACTTTCTTCTCTAAAGACCGAGTGATAGTCTTAGTCTTCTTGCTAAGTCAACTGAACTTACTCCCATCCAAACTGAAAAAATGAAAATTGAAGTTCATAAATAAGTGAACCCCTCGGGCTACCAGAGCATATGCAGCTAGTTAATTTTTCAGTCCAACTTCCAAACCTCTGTAATCTAGTTTTTGTGACCAAAGCCAATGGAGGTGAAGATGGAGCAGTTGCGACTGTACCGCGTGCTAATGGCTGCACTAGCATTAGCCCTGTTAGTAGCAGTTGCAGCTGGTGAAGCCATTCCTTCAGCAGCAGCAGCCACAACCAAAGTCCAGACTCTGCCTGGCTGCAACTCCACTTGTGGAGATGTCAATATTCCTTATCCTTTTGGCATAGGCAACTCATCATCAAAATCAGATCAACCTTGTTACTTGAAGCCCAAATTCCAACTCCATTGCAATGATTCTAAACTATATGTTGGGAACCTACAAGTTCTAGCCATCACCATCGAGGGTCAAATGGACGTAATGTTTAACGTCTCGCTGATATGCTATAACTCAACTGGAATCAGTGATTGGAGCAACCCTCAGCTCGACACAGCAAGTTTTAGCATTTTCAAGCAAGGAAAACAAGTTCCTAACTGTAGGCTGCGACAGTTATGGCTATCTCAACAGCTTTTACGAGGAGCAATCATATTCAACAGGCTGCTTAACGAGATGTTATGGCAATAATATAACGCTAATAACAAAAAACGGAACTTGTTCAGGCATAGGGTGTTGCCAGGTGGATGTTCCTCCGGGAATGAGGAATATCACTATACAAGCATCCGGCTTCAATTTAACGAAATCGATGGGAACTTGCACCTATTCATTTGTGGCGAAGCAAGACTCCTATAATTTTTCTACCACTGATTTAGATGCTTTTAATCACACAGAATTCCCCTTGGTTCTTGATTGGACTGTTGGATACAACAGTTGTGATGCTTCAAAGAGTGGTACCGACTACGCGTGCAAGAACAATAGTTACTGCACCGACAAGGACATAGATTATGGCTACCGATGCACATGTATGGCAGGTTATGAAGGAAACCCATATCATCCCGATGGCTGCATAGGTAATTTATTCTGCTAATAATGAAGACTTCCTTTTTTTGAGTGTAAAATGTTGAGACTAAATTAAAACTTATGCCTCATTCAAACTACGCAATCCCGCACTATTTGCTCAATCTTAGTGGCTTGCCATAAGGATTCATTTACTTAAGTAATCTCTTTTTTCAGTTGCAGCAGCAACCAAGGTACAGACCCTGCCTGGCTGCAGCTTCGGTTGTGGAAATGTCACAATTCCTTATCCTTTTGGCATAGGCAACTCATCAGTCTTGATTGCAATGATTCTAAACTATATTTGGGGAACGTACAAGTTCTAGCCATCGCCATCGAGGGTCAATTGGACGTAATGTTTAACGTCTCGTTCAAATGCTATAACTCAACTGGAATCAATTATTGGAGCAACCCTTGGCTCGACACAGCAAGTTTCAGCATTTCAAGCAAAGAAAACAAGTTCCTAACCGTAGGCTGTGACAGTTATGGCTATCTCAACAGCTTTTACGACGAGCAGTCATATTCAACAGGCTGCTTGACAAGATGTTATGGCCATAGAATAAGGTCAATCATCGAAAACGAAACTTGTTCGGGCATAGGGTGTTGCCAGGTGGACGTTCCTCCGAGAATGAGGAATATCACTGTAGAAGCATTTGGCTTTTCCAATTCAACGGAATCGTTGGAAACCTGCACCTATTCATTTGTTGTGAAGCAAGGCTCGTATAATTTTTTTGCCACTGATTTAAAAGCTTTTCCTCACACAGAATTCCCCTTGGTTCTTGATTGGACTGTAGGAAACAAGAGCTGCGATTCTTCAAAGATTGGTACCGACTACGCGTGCAAGAACAATAGTCTCTGCGTTGATGAGGACATGGATTATGGTTACCGATGCACATGTATGGCAGGTTATGAAGGAAACCCATATCATCCTGATGGCTGCATAGGTAATTTATTCTGCTAATAATGAAGACTTCCTTTTTTTGAGTGTAAAATGTTGATAGTAAAATTAGAACTTACGCCTTATACACAACTGAAAATGCAACGTTGGACAACAATGATTCATTTACTTCAATAATCTCTTTTTTTTATGTCATAGAATAAACTCCTTTTTTGAGTCGCAGATATTGATGAGTGTAAGAGGCCGGGTCATAAATGCATAGATGAAAATCACTGTCGGAACACCAATGGGTCTTACAAATGCTTTTATCCTAAGGAAGTACTTACCAAAGTTATAATTGGTAAGAAGCTAAGCACATCCATTTAATTTTGTTATAGTCTCTTGTGTACAAGTTCTCGTAGTTATGTTCATTCAGTAAGGATGTTGTTGATGTTGTTTAGAGAATAACTCATTGATTGCGTTGAAATATTTGGAATGCAGGAGCAGCAGCAGGGCTTATTATTCTATTTGTGGGGATTGCCACCCTGTACTTAACATACCAGAAAAGGAAACTAATGAAGCTAAAAGAGAAATTCTTCCGTGAGAATGGGGGGTTCATTTTGCTACAAAAACTCAGTACAAGAGAAGATTCCTCCCAAACTGCTAAAATTTTCACAGAAGATGAACTCAAGAAGGCCACTAACAACTATGACGAGAGCTTAATCATTGGTAGAGGAGGTTATGGCATAGTTTTCAAAGGAGTTCTACCAGATAAACGGATTGTTGCGATCAAGAAATCCAAAATAGTAGATAAGAGTCAAATCGAGCAATTCATTAACGAGGTGGTTGTTCTGTCCCAAATCATTCATAGAAATGTGGTCAAACTCTTGGGATGTTGTTTGGAAACTGAAGTTCCTTTACTAGTTTATGAGTATGTCAGCAATGGTACCCTTCATGATTTGATTCACAATGGAGGCAAGGAAGAAAATGTAACATGGAAAACTCGTCTAAGGATAGCAGCAGAGGCAGCTGGAGCTCTGTCTTATCTGCACTCGGATGCCTTTGTACCCATTATCCACAGAGATGTAAAGGGTGCCAACATTCTCTTAGATGACACTTACAGAGCCAAAGTGTCAGATTTTGGAGCTTCAAAATTGGTTCCCCTTGACCATGCTGATATAGCCACAATGGTGCAGGGAACTCTTGGATACTTAGACCCAGAGTATATGCAATCACAACATTTGACAGAGAAAAGTGATGTATATAGCTTTGGGGTAGTGCTTGTAGAGCTGCTAACAGGGGAGAAACCTATTTCTTTTGACAGGCCAGAAGAGAAAAGAAGCCTAGCTATGCACTTTCTGTCTTGCTTGAAAGAGGACCGCATGTTTGATGTTGTTCAAGCCGGAATCATGAATGAAGAAAATAAGCAAGAGATAAAGGAGGTTGCTGTTCTTGCAGCAAAGTGTTTGCGGCTTAAAGGCGAGGAAAGACCAAGCATGAAGGAAGTGGCTATGGAGTTAGAGGGATTAAGGCTAATGGAGAAGCACCCTTGGACAAATAAAGAACAAGATTTGGAGGAGACTCGATACTTGCTTCACGAGGAAGCTTCAAACATTTATTATGAATGTGGTGATAGCAGCAGCCTTCAGAATACTGGGTATGATACCAGTAGGGATCATGTAGAGCTGGTTGCCTTGCAAGGTGGAAGATGATTATGGCCTGGCATTGTACATGACATATTAAGGTTCTGTTACAACATATTGTAATCTTAAAATGCAATCCTTTGTTTTTCGTTGAATGTGTGTGAAACATCCTATCTTGTATTTGCTAAGTACTTAATAATAATCCAGCAGTTCAATTTTTTCTTATGGGATATAATTGTTGGACCCTTGGCCAAACAATTAATGTAACAATTAGTGATGGATTACCTCTTCACAATCCTCATGTTCTGACTTCTCAGCAGATTTTGTATCAGCCATCAAGCAAATGCTGGCTTCTTTAGAATCATCTTCTTCAGCCTCAGAAGATTCTTCATGCAGTTCTTCCCAACACTACAAAAAAAAAATCTCAGTGGTATTCATTTTGTCAAATTGTGATAGTTTATAAATGCCACAAATATCATAACCGACATTTACCAAGAATGCCATTATCATGGGTGCCAAAACTGCGCCGAAGCTCGAATTTTACAAGAAGTTTAGGACCACCAGACTGCCAAAAATTGTAAATGAGGTTGCCTAAATTTTAATGCCAATTTATAGCCACCATAAACTGTAAATTGTAAACTGGCCAATACATCCATTTAGCATAGAATCAAATGCAATTTTGATTTACCTGTATTGAAAACCATCAGTCTAGAGTTCATTGAAATATATGAAAACGATTCTATGCTTATAAAAAAAATGAAAACGATTCTAAGATATGATTTAATAGTGAGTAGTAATACTGTCTTCATGTGAAGTTTGCTTGAAAGGGTTAGCCAAAAATCCCCTCTAGTTTCAGAAACTACACTGACTCAAACCTAACTTTCATCAGCCAATCCCCTTCTATCCACATCCATACAATTACCTATGCAGGTGAAAATACAATGATAAAGTATAATGGATAAACTGGACTAAATACGAGCAAAATTTGAAAGCACCATCTGCAGAGGGATGGCAACGGGGCGGGTATCCGAACCCGTACCCGAACCCGCAACACTACCCGCGGGTAGTCGACCCGTATCCGTAACCGTTAAGCGTCAAACGGGTACCCGTTTACGGGCCTTAAACGGGTTTGAATACCCGCGGGTACCCGTTAAGCGCCAAACGGGTACCCGTTTACAATTTTTTATTTTCCTAAATTACTGCAAATTAACTTTTTTTTTGTTGGAAATTTAAATTGATTTCAGATCTTAAATAACACCCATATAATTGAACATTAATTGAGCGGATGAAGCAAATAAATATGAATTAATTTCAATTAGTTTGAAATATCAAGTTCATTAAAACAATCCAAGATTATAAATATTCTTCTCAAATCGAAACTTAATTACCACCATTATACACCAAACTTTGCTTATATTTTACTAAAAAATAATTATAGAATATTGACTTTGAATGGAGAAGAATGAAACCCTAAAATTTTAATTTGAGCTTAAGTAAATAGTAAGGGCATTTATGTAATTTTACTCTAACGGGTAGGGTACGCGGATATCCGCCCCGCCCCGTTTTCGGACGGATATTTAAAATATCCATTTTTCAAACCCGTGGGTACCCGAACCCGCGGGTTATTATACCCGTGACGGATTTTTATCCGCGGGTACCCGCGGGTTCGGGTTTTTTTTTGCCCCATTGCCATCCCTAATCTGCACCATAAATGTAGGTTGACCCGTTGACCTGCTGTTGTGGCTCTAGCACTATGGAGAAAACGACCAAGATGAAGCACAACTTGTCCAGGGACATGGGCATCATCAAATATCTCCTTCTATAAAATAATGGACTCCATCAAAAAAGTGAAAATAACAATGAGAAATTGCAAGTTGTACATCCATAAATCTCCTTAGCACTAGTACATAAACTACACTAAAAAATTTAAGCAAAACAATGTGAACTCAAAACAATAGCAGCACCAGCAAAATTCTCTAGAATAGCAAACATATGTTGCTATTGCTATAATGAAAAACACAATTACTAATAGATACACTGATTTTTGGTCCTATCTGTACAAATGTACGCCAGACATCAATAGTATAGCATAAAGTTGCATGCTTATCTCGCAGTAATTGAAAGAGTAGTCCTTCCCAATTTTCTGCAAGCTTTCCCTTTGCTTAGTTCTTTCCTTCAATATCGGCCTTTTGAAGGACGACATTACCAATATCAAATTTCCTCATAATCACTAAGCTGCAACACGGGAAAAAAACGCCAATTGAGATTAAAATCTATGCTTCAAGAAGCCCTCGAGAAAAAGAAAAAAAAAATTAGAAGTTCATCATGGTTAGTTTGATCAAATTAGTATAAATACAGCTACTCTGCAAATCATTTTCAGCATGACGAGGTACATTGTTCATAAGCTTCTAGCTTACGCCTTAACCAGTTTATATAGGTGTGAAATGCTTTTTTGATCAGTACATTAAAACAGTACTAAAATGCTTCATAACTGCTTATTGCAGTAGATAAGCTCAAATACACTATAAAAAAACTCATACTAAATGCCACTAGGAATAAACCAAATAAACAAACCTATAAACATGGTGATCAGCTTTCAAAAAGATGATGAAATGAGAACCAAGAGTGTCACAATTAGCTATCTCTATGGATAGAAGGCCTAGAGCATTTGTAATAGCCTAGGTGACTTATCTTAAAAGTTCACATGTGCAATTATAAGAGCTTAATAAACTGAGGCATTATGGTATTCTCACATGAAACCAGCCTTGAAACCAAGCTGTAGATTATGAGATCAAGTCTACAACTACCCCATAAATCACCTGTGGGTAAATCAGGTCAAGAGTGATTTCTGCCGCCGTAGGAATGGCCCAAAGCTCCGCTACGAGAGGATTAGTTGTGCCTAAATTCTGACAGTAACCAGACAGCCAGCTACCCTTCCTATCTCGAAGAACACCTCTGCAACCTGCTGAACAATCCGCCTTCACCGCTCCGTTGACATTCAATTTAACCCAATCAATACACAGTCACTGCCACTGGAGTGGGGTTCAAACTAATCATAGAATTGAATAATGGTAGGTTAGAGTAGGAAAGTCACTAACTGCAGATATTCTCATTCCCCTGTCCATTTTGACCACCAAAAAAGTAACCCAACTTTAAAAAATTTACAAGCAGAAAAAATTCAATCAACCTTGACAAGCATTATCTGCACGGAGAAGGATATTCTTTCAGAACTAGTTTTAACATTTACCCAGCAAAATAAATTTATGACAATTTAAACATATAGCATACAAGTGACTAGCCAATTGAAGTCGAAAGTAATAGTTCTCACTTGAGGTAACTAGGTGTTAGAAACATAGTATGCAATATCTTATGGAAATACAAGCCTGTACGTGTGTATGAACGAATTAACAAAGCAATAACCAGAAATTGAAAGAGACAATCACAAGCTTACCTTGCAACAAGCTAGATAGATGGTGTGGCTGAAGAGAGAGCCTCTCAAAACTATCGTGAAGAGAATCCCGCTTTTCCCAGGCATGAACTCGCCTCCAAAACCTGAAATACAAACAAGGAAAACAATATGATAGCAATAAGGCTAAATAACACTTTTGGTCCCCAACTTTGGCCTTCCTACGAAAATCGTTCCCAAACTTCAAAATTAGCAAAAAAAACGACCCTGAAGTTTTCACCCGGTTGCAAAATTGGTTTTCCGTTAAATTTCGCGTAACATCTAACTGAAAGTAATGACATGACATTTCCAAATTAATTTTAACTGAAAAAAATAATTTATTAATTAAATAACTTTTAGTTAGTTGCATTTTTAGTCCTCCACTATAACCACCACTCCTTCTCCCCTTCTCATTCCTCACTTTCTCCATCTTCATCAATACAAACCCAGAAAATTTGTAACTACTAAAATTAAAATCATTCTCATCTCCATTTACATCAATTATTGTTCATCTTCATCAATACATGCATTTGATTCAATTTCTAGCTTACAGAAAGTGTTTCACCAAACACTGAAAAAGAATTGAAGTTGTAGCAAACAAAATCCAAGAAATTATATGCAACTAAAAAAATATAGCAGTGGCCATAAATGGTTTTTTTCCAAAATCAAATTCCAACGGAATCTAAAACTGAGAGTGCAAACCCATCTTCTCCTTCGCTGGCCAAACATGAGCGGTAAGATGTCAAATCATATATGCATAGATGAAAATCACTGTCACAACATCAATGGGTCTTACCAATGCTTTTGTCCTAAGGGGCAATCTGGAGATGGAACTGAGAAAGGAGGGTGCCACAAAAAGGAAGTACTTACCAAAGTTATAATTGGTAAGAAGCTAAGCACATCCATTTAGATTTATTTCAGTCTCTTGTGTCTTTCATTTCAAGTTCTCGTAGTTATGATCATTCAGCAGGGATGTTGTTGATGTTATTTAGAGAATAACTAATTGATTGCGTCAAAATATTTGGAATGCAGCAGCAGGTGCAGGGATTATTATTCTATTTGTGGGGATTGCCTCCCTATACATAACATACCAGAAAAGGAAACTAATGAAGCTAAAAAAGAAATTCTTCCGTGAGAATGGGGGTTTCATTTTGCTCCAAAAACTCAGTACAAGAGAATATTCCTCCCAAACTGTTAAAATTTTCACAGAAGATGAACTCAAGAAGGCCACCAACAACTATGACGAGAGCTTAATCATCGGTAGAGGAGGTTATGGCATAGTTTTCAAAGGAGTTCTACCAGATAAACGGATTGTTGCGATCAAGAAGTCCAGAATCGCAGATAAGAGTCAAATTGAGCAATTCATTAACGAGGTGGTTGTTCTGTCCCAAATCATTCATAAGAATGTGGTCAAACTCTTGGGATGTTGTTTGGAGACTGAAGTTCCTTTACTAGTTTATGAGTATGTCAGCAATGGTACCCTTCATGATTTGATTCACAATGGAGGCAAGGAAGAAAATGTAACATGGAAAACTTGTCTAAGGATAGCAGCAGAGGCAGCTGGAGCTCTCTCATATCTGCACTCAGATGCCTTTGTACCCATTATCCACAGAGATGTAAAGGGTTCCAACATTCTCTTGGATGAAACTTACAGAGCCAAAGTGTCAGATTTTGGATCTTCAAAATTGGTTCCGCTTAACCAAGTTGATATAGCCACAATAGTGCAGGGAACTCTTGGATACTTAGACCCAGAGTATATGCAATCACAAAAATTAACAGAGAAAAGTGATGTATATAGCTTTGGGGTAGTGCTTGTAGAGCTGCTATCTGGGGAGAAACCTATTTCTTTTGACAGACCAGAAGACAAAAGAAGCCTTGCTATGCACTTTCTATCTTGCTTGAAAGAGGACCGCATGTTTGATGTTGTTCAAGCTGGAATCATGAATGAAGAAAATAAGCAAGAGATAAAGGAGGTTGCTGTTCTTGCAGCAAAATGTTTGCGGCTTAAAGGCGAGAAAAGACCAAGCATGAAGGAAGTGGCTATGGAGTTGGAGGGATTAAGGCTAATGGAGAAGCACTCCTGGACAAATAATGAACTAGATTTGGAGGATACTCGATACTTGCTTCACGAGGAAGCTTCAAACATTTATTATGAAGGTGGTGATAGCAACAGCCTTCAGAATACTGGAAGATGATTATGGCATGGCATTGTCATGACATTGCCTTTGATGTCAAGGTTCTATATCTTTATATGCTAATGCAATCCTTTTTTCTTTCCGCTTAATATGTGTAATGTGTGTGAAACATCCTATCTTGTATTTGTTAAGTACTTAATAATAATCCAGCAGTTCAATTTTTTCTCAACTTAATCTACTAGTTATGTGATATTTTTTTTTGATAGGCACTAGTTATGTGATATAATTGTTGGACCCTTCGCCAAACAATTAATGTAACAATTAATGATGGATTTCCTCTTCACAATCTTCATGTTCTGACTTCTCAAAAGATTTTGTATCTGCCATCAAGCAAATGTTGGCTTATTCAGAATCATCTTCTTCAGCCTCAGAATATTCTTCATGCTGTTCTTCCCAACACTACAAAAATAAATACTTTCAGTGGTATTCATTTTGTCAAATTGTGATAGTTTATAAATGCCACAAATATCATAACCGGCATTTGCCAAGAATGCCATTATCACGGGTGCCACAACTGGATTTGTTGTGGTTTTTGCTTAAATGTTGGTTTTGGATGCTAGAGATCGCGCACCAATTACTGCCTGTCTGTAGACCAACGTAACAAAACTACCCCAAAGCTCAATTTTACTAAAAGTTTAGGACCACCAGACAGCCACAAATTGTAAATGAGGTTGCTTAAATTTTACTGTCAATGCAACCACCATGCATAAACTGTAAATTGTAAACTGACAATACATCCATTGAGCATAGAATCAATTGCAATTTTGATTTTCCCGTAAAGAAAACCATCAGTCGAGTTCATTGAAATATATGAAAACAATAATAAGATATGATTTAATCGTGAGTAGTAATACTGCCTTCATGTGAAGTTTGCTTGGCTTAGCCAAAATTCCCCTCTAGCAAGCCTACCCCTTGCTTATGCAGGTGAAAATATAATGATTGACCCGTTGACCTGCTGTTGTGGCTCTAGCTAGCACTATGGAGAAAACGACCAAGATGAAGCAGATCCTTAAATTTCCTTAGCAATAGTACATAAGCTATACTAAAAAATTTAAGCAAAATTCTCTAGGAAAGCAAACATATGTTATGATTTGAAAACTTAGCCAAGCCTGTGCGTTCTGTATCAGCGAATTAACAAAGCAATAACCAGAAATTGGAAGAGACAATGACAATCTTACCTTGAAGCAAGCTAGACGGTGTGGCCGAAGTGCTAAGAATGAATCAGAAGGTTCCTCTCCATTGTTTCGTCTGGCTGAGGCGGTGTGGTGAAGAGACAACCCATGAGTTGAGAGAGAGCCAGAGAAACAAAGGGTTGAACATTGAAGAGGAAGGGTATGTTTGGATTGATGGAACATAATGGAACGGAGCGAAATGGAACACGAAGGAACGGAATGGAGTGGAATGGAACGAAGTAAATTTCTTATTCCATTGTTTGGGTATTTTATGATGGAGCGGAGGAAAATTACCACTCTATTGTTTGGGTTATGGACGGAGTGGTACAAGTTATTATTATTATTTTTCCTATATCACCCTTACTATAAAACTATTAACTATTAATTGCTCTATTTCAAAAAAAATATCTTCACTCATCTTTTCTTTTTTCCGAGTAGAAATAGTGACACCCTTATTTTCTTATTTAGAACCATCCCAATTTTACGATTAGGTGTTCATTTCTTATGGTTGTTTATACTCCAATATTAATAAACAAGATTTAGATGAATTAATGTAAAAAAAATAAAATAGAAGAGCAAGACAGATAATGAGAGCGAACAACTAAATAACAAAAAAAAGGCCAAAAAAAACTTAGCAGGTAAGTAGCAGATAGCAGAACGTGGGAAAGGGGTTATTTTTAACGTGAGAGAGTGAGTTAATGAAGGGTATATTAGTATTTTTATAATTTTACAAGACATCAGTTCTTTTGCTCCATTCCATTCCTCCCAAATTGGGAGGGAGCAAAAGTGGGGGAAAGTAATGGAACATAATGGAATTGATACCATTGGTTTCCATTTGATTCCATCCTTTTTTTAATTACACAAACAACGGATCTTTCAAACCCCTCTCTCCCTTCCGCTCCACTCCATCCCCTTCCCCCAATCCAAACGAAACGTAAGGGCTCGTTTAAGCATTATAGTATAAGATTATATAATACATTATGAACTTATCCATTATTTGGTTCTCACAATATTGTATTGTATAAGCTTATACATCAATATCCTCTTCTACATCAAAATGATGGATTATTTAATTCACCCTATAAATGATGGATAAGGCACGATAAAAGTGCAATGTATAAACTACTTCAATATATTTAATCAACTGCCACCACAATCACCCTCCACCACTACCACCACCACCATCGTCGCCAGCACCACCACCGTCGCTGCCACCACAACCACCCTCCATCACCACCGCCTCCACTACTACCGCCACCACCGTCGCTGCTACCACCACCGTCGCCGCCACCACAACCACCATCCACCATCACCACTATCGCTGCCACCACAACCACCGCCACCATAACCACCCTCCACTACTACTGCATCCACCACTACAACCACCACTGCCGCCGCCACCACCATTACTTCGCCGCCACCACCAAGACGCTCTAGTCATCGTTATTGTTATTACCACCACCCTCTACCACCACCCTCCACCATCACCGTCGTCACTACCGCCACCACCACCACTGCCACCGCCACCGCCGCCACCAACACCACCATCCACAACCACTGTCACCACCATTGCCACTACCGCCACTACCACCACCACTGTCGCCGCCACCACCACTGCCACCATCATCACCTTCCAATACCACCACTACCACATCACCAGTGTCGCCACCAAATTATACAGTGTATGACCAAACGTTGTATCCTATTAAAATTTTATCAGGCCTTATCCTATCAAGTCTAATACAATCAGACCTTATACTATCATACCTTATACTATACAGCGTACCAAACGAGTCCTAATTAAAAAGGAAGGGAGAATAAAAGAAAGAAAAGTGAGTAAATATTTAGTTAGTTATTTTGAAGGTAAATATTTAGTTAGTTAGTTGTACCCTTTTTATTATTATGATATATATCAAGTAATTTAGCCTTTTACTACTATCTTCATTCCTATTTAAACTGCCACGGGAGAGAAGAAACACACATGTAGTGCTATTAATTTTGTTAATTTTTTAAAAAATATTATTTGTTTTCCTATTTACCTTCTAGAATGTGTATTATCTTTCTTCATTTATGGCTCCTACAAGGATACTATTAGGAAAAATATCATTTAATACTCTCTTGAAATGCTAAGTGGACACATATATAGAAAAAAAATCTTTAAAGTGAGCCAGATAATAAGGAACGAAGGAACTAAGGTAGTAGCATTTTATGCATTTCAATGCAATTTCCAGTCTTCAATTTCAGCTTCTTGCATCTGCAACTTTGGAACCTCAACTAACATGAGATAAATTTAAAGTTGCCTTTTATTTATGAGATAAATTTATTGGGTTGCTGAATAGAGCCTTAAAAAAATTTGGAAAAAATATCTCTTTGATGAATTTTCTTGGTGGAATTAGCATGAGGAGTGTGTGTGATTTATGAAGATTATTTGTATCAAATTCAGACATGAGCTTATTTGTATCAAATTCCTTTCCCTTAAAGTTACTTTTATTTTTTAGCTCACCTTAAGAAATGATTTTTGCAGTTGTACAAAAATGCTTACTAATCACTGTTTCTTTCGTGATTCATTGAATTTGATGTTGATTTGCTTCCCTATGTACAGGTTTGGGTTGGAACTTGCGGTTTAATCTCCTCTATAAGCCTCGACATCTATAGAGGGAGAAGTCTGCTTTGTGTTTCCCTTCTGTGGATGTGAAGCTGCTTGAATCAAGAGGTACATCCCTACCTGTCTAAGTTTGAAGCTACTGAATGAAGGGTTTGACACATGTGCTTGTGGGTAAAATCGTTGTTGGGACTTAACTTTATGGGTTCTCACTATTTTCAACAACAATCTTTATTGAACTGCTACCATATGTTGCTTTAAAACCTTGCTTGCATGAGTTAAATATGAGGATTCAAGCCCTTAACGTTTATTTTAGCTTGAAATACATGTTATGTTTTAGTACCCTTTCCTTGTTTTGTCAATTTACTTACATATTGATGAATGCTTTGATTTAAGCTTGACTATGCTTTTAAATTGGGGATTCATTTACTGAACTGCTACTTATTGGTTGCTTATTGTGTGTGTTAGAAACATGGATGTGCCTGAAAATAGGAAATCAATGGATAATAGATTGGATTCCTTATAGGAATTCATGAATCTATTAGCGAGGGAATGGAAATAAAAATGTCAGGCGATTAGCGATGGACACTTCCGTCGCAAACAGCGACGGACTGCTATGTTCAGTCGCAAATAGCGACGGAGCGTTCCGTCGCAAATAGCGACGGCTAGTTATGTTCCGTCGTAAATAGCGACGGACTTTCCTGTCGGAAATAGCGACGGATTCATGGGAAAATTCTGTAAACGATTTAGCGACGGAAATATATAAGTTAGCGACGACCAGTTTCCATCGCTAATAGCGACGGATTGATGCAACATGAAAATGACTATTAATAGTGAAATTGTTTCTATCAATAATTAATTTTGGCTCATTGAGCATTAAAGGGGATAAAAGAAGCATTTTTTAAAACAGTATTAAAGAAGCATTTCTTAAAAGAGGATCGCATGTTTGAAGTTGTACAAGTTGGGATCATGAATGAAGAAAAATAAGCAGGAGATAAAAGAGGTTGCTATTCTTGCTGCAAGATGTTTGAGGCTTAAAGGGGATGAAAGGCCTGGCATGAAGGGAGTGGCTATGGAGTTGGAGGGATTAAGGCTAATTGAGAAGCACCCTTGGACTAGTAAAGAACAAGATTTAGACGAGACTCGAAACTTGCTTGGCAAGGCATCATCTAGAATTTATGAAAAACTGGTGATAGCAGCAACCTTGGATATACTACTGGGTACGATAGCGTGAAAGATCATGTCGTAAAATTGTAAACTACATTCTGTTTCTGATTACCTTAAAAAGTTTTGGGTATTATTAATTATGTGATTAACTGCAGTTTCATCTTGTTAGTTGATGACTTGACTGGTTATGTATTCAATTAGTTTGTTTGTTCTTTGTTGCTGCTATAATGTCTCTTACTTACATCATAAAATTAAATATAAAATCAATACCAGGGTGATACTAAATGTTAACAACATCTTTAAAAAAAGGGGGAACTTAACAAAAATGGAGTAAGATAAAAAGAAAAAGTCCAAGTCTATATGAATAGGATGGCAACAATAATATGTTCACACCTCATTTTTTTTATATTTATCACATCTCTTATTTTATTTCTCTTATTTTTTCTTTTTTTCATATTTCCCTCATTCTTCCACCTCTTTCCACCCTAAAGAGTAGTGTAAAAGCAACATATATTATTCATGGGAGAGTGGAGAGAACAGTTAAGTACATAAAATAAGTGAACCTCCGCTCACCACACCACTAGACACTATTCAACTAGCTAGTTGATTGTTCATGAATTTAATCCCGCCAAGTTGATGAAGAAAAAACAACGAAGTACATTAATAAGTGCACCTGCTCTGGCCACACTACAAGAGACGGCTGGACAATATACATTTAAAGGGACTGAATGTAATCCAAATGATTTAGCATGCATGAATCATAATAAATATGTGTGATTGATGTTCTATCTCCATGACTCTTTCAATTTGGTTTATATGAATTGAATTAAGTTTTATAAAAAATAATTCTAAGCTTAAGAAGGACGTTATTCCCCTGATATATATATGTATATATGGAATAACCATATAACTAATTTACAAGAAAGTTACTCCTTATTTACTGGAGAAGCAAGCTAAGTAGGCCCTATGTGAAAAACCCTCTAATGGTAAAATACAAGTGTAAACTTAATCCTGAATCCTAAGAAAATACAAACAAGAGCTCAAAGGAATGAACAATGCGAAAAAACTGAACTGGAACAATTAAGTTTTGTCCTAATTTAAAAGCCTTTTCTCATAGTATTTTTCTCTTTACACTTTGAGCTTGGACAATGTACGTAGGCAAAAGATATGGAAAAAAAAAATGTGACCAACTAGAAAAGGGAAGCACAGTGAAGAGCTCAAGATAAAGAACAAATCATATTATTAACACAAATAAAAAATGATAACTTGTAAGTCACAATAATAACTGACAGATGATATTAACTTCAATTCTGTTTTCAGACTGAGTCTTCCTGCTAAGTCAACTGAACTTACTCCCATCTAAATTGAAGTTCATAAATATATGAATAAATGAAGAAATCACGAGATTCTTGTAAATATGTAGTAAATTAGGTTTGAGAGTTTTCCTAATTTAAAGAGATAATAAAAACGGTTTCAAGATTTATTTTGAAAATAAATTTAGTAAGGAGTAATCTAGGTAAATCTTAGATAATTAGGGTAAATCTTTTAAAATACGGTTTCAAGATAAAATAACACAAGATAAGAGAATCTATCAAATGAAATGACACGTGAATTTTTTTTTATGAGAATGACACGTAAGATTTTTTTTAGAGTATTAATTAATTTAAGAAAAAAATAAACAACCTAAATCTTAATTAATTTATACTCTAAAAATAACTCTAAAATAAAATAAAATATTTCCTGAAACTAACATTAAATAAATAATAAGATAAATTAAGATAAAATCAAGAAATAAACAACCTAAATCCTAATCAAATCTAAAATTTAAAAATGTAATAAATAAAGATAGATAAAAACTACAAAAATCTAGCAAATCACAATAAAAACTCATAAAATCCTTAATTAATTAAAAATCTGAAATTTCAATAAAAATACCATAAAAATTAATTAATACTCTAAAAATAAATAATAAGATAAATTAAGATAAAATCATGAAATAAACAACCTAAATCCTAATCAAATCTAAAATTTAAAAAGGTACTAAATCAATATAGATAAAAACTATCAAAATCTAGCAAATCACAATAAAAACTCATAAAATTCTGAATTAATTAAAAATCCGAAAATTCAATAAAAATACCATAAAAATTAATTAATACTCTAAAAATAAATCAAAAATAAATTAAGATAAAATAAAGAAATAAGCAACATAAATCCTAATCAAATCTAAAATTTAAAAATGTATTTTTTTATGAGAATGACACGTGGAATTTTTTTATGAGAATGACACGTCACTAAGAATTAACGTGAGAATGACACGTCACTAAATCAGCCTGATAGAAATTCTTCTTTTCTAATATACTAGTGTTTTTCACTCGCGCGTTGCACGGGGAATTTGTTTATTGTATTTGATACATCGATTAATATTTTAAATTATAAAATATTTAAGATGCTAAGAATGTAAGAACAATCATAATAAAGATGTAGATATTTAACTGAATTTTATTTTGCAAGCATACACTTCATTAAATTTTATGAGAATTAACATGAGAATATATTTAAAAACAATTCTCGGTAGCTTGAGATATCCTCGTTTTAGTGACCGTGGTTAAGGCTGTACAGTGACAGCGGATTAATTGAAATATTTTTCTCTTAATTCCGATTTTGTTTCTGATTTTAATGATAAGGGGTTAGGTTTTCAATAGGTTCAGACCTGATTAAGTGATTAACTAATGGGTCAAGTGTTTGATTGGGTTGGGGCTAAAAAGCAAAAAAAAAATCAAAACCCTAGCCCATGCATGTGTAGCCGCGGGTTGCAAGAAGAGAGGGGGGGGGGCAACCCTTTTGTTTCTTTTCCTTCACAACTGAATTAGAAACCTCCTCTACCATTCTTGAACTCCAGAAGAAAAGGAAAGAAAAGAAAGAAGAGAGAAAGAAGGGAGAGGCCAAGAGAGAGTATCGAGAAAGAGAGGGAGCAGCTGAGAGAGAGGGAAAGGAAAGGGAGAGGGGACGTGAAGAGAAGGCAGCAGTAGCCCTAGAGGTTGACCTAGAGCCGCCGCCACCTCCTTGCACCCTAACACCGCCGGCCACCGCACGCGTGAGGAAGGAGCCGATCGCGAGAGAGAGATCGAGGGAATGAGAGGGAGAGATCGAGTGGAGAAGAAGAGGGGCTGGACAGCAGCTGTTGGGTCCTATTTTACAGCAAAAAAAACATTCTTTCATCAAGGTTTTAGCAAGGTAAGGGCTGGTCCTAGGAAGGGTAGATTACCTAGGAATTCTTGCCTTGTTTTGCCATGAATCATGTTGTGTTTTAGAAGGGTTTTCATTAGGTTTTGGGCATGATGTGCTTGCTGGAAATGTTCCTTATGATGCTATGTTTGGCTATGCTCTTATTACTATTTTTTATGTTGGTCACGATGCCATGAGAAATTTACATGCATGCTTGCGAACTTTGCTATGTAAAATCGTTTGTTGTGACATAAAGATTGATGTTTGATTGCTTCTGAAAATTTTACATGATAGTTGTGTTGTTGGGGCTGTTCAAGACTCTCATGATCAAAAGGGAAGGAAGGAAGATTGTTTTCAAAACCCTAGGGCCTTGGGAGGGTTCGGCCGAACCTAAGTTTTGAGGGTTCGGTGGACTTTCCCTTTCGTTTTGATCATACAAGTCGTATGGTACCTTGCTCGATGATTTGCCATGATGTGTTATGCATAAGTGTAGGTTTATGCTACTCATTAAGCGAATTATATTGCTATTTGATTAATAGTTCAAAGGGTCGCTCACCTAGCTGTAATTCCCTTATTCTCTGTGATTGTGGTGCTGTTGATATTGTTGCGTGAAGAGAATAATAAAACTCTAGGATGACTTTAGAGCCTTAACATAAAGAGAATGAGACTTAAATCGCTTGCAAGTAAAATGTGATTAATTGGACATAGGTCTAGTGAAGACTATGGGCCATGAGAACGATGGTGCCGTTAGAGACAAATGGTAACTTGCTTGCGAGGGAGATTTTGTGGATCAGTGTGGATCCACGTGAATTTGTTGACTGCGGTCACCGTGAGACTTGTGATTGTGGATCATTACGCATCCTTGTGATTGTACATCTACAGATGTATGTGATTGGCCAAGTTGTTTTGGTGGGTTGTGTGATGTGAGTTTCCGTTAGCCTAACTGACTAACTGATACTTAAATTCCTTAAAGGATAATAAAATTCATAAAGAACTTTATTTCTTGTTTATGTTGTTTTTCTGTTGATCTAACCCTTGCAATGTTTGCTATGTGTTTATTTTTTTGGGGGGGGGGTAGATGGTGCTGTCCAAGACAACGGTCCAAGCCCACTCCTGGGTGATGAGACTGAATGATCAAGATAATGATCGAGTCTGGATGGCCGACACGTCTGGAGTTCGCAAGATTTATGTCGGCGATGTGGCACTTACATGACGAGACAAGCAAGGCAACATTGTGGAGGAGCAGTTCATAAGCGGAGGGATAATTGAGATGCCCTATCCACCGGCAAGGTTCCACTGTCCGAATGACGAAGAGTCTAGGGTTTCATCGGAGGAGTCAGATCCTTCTGAGGAGACGATTGCGGAGTCTCGACCAGTGGTTGCAAGGCCTAATCTTCCAGAGAACATTCGAGTTGAAGCTTCAAGAGTTGGTGACAGAGCGGTGGGGACTTTACGAGTGCATGAGGTACCAGCCTGGTGGTGGTGTATTGGTGACTTTCCAGCCCCGACACCAGAGTCACTTCCAGATCCTGATGCCGGCGCTCCGTAAAAAAAAAGACAATATGGATGGCTCAAAGGCTCTGAAGGCGACCCAGTGGTGTCTAAGAAATGCTGAGCTTGTATTTTGGGGGATCCTGAGAGTAGTTACATCGGATTTTGATTTATTTCACTTGTTGGATTATTAAACATGGTTTAGTTGTTTCTATTTCACAGATATTTGGATGATCAACTTTTAAATGTGGGTTTTCACACACGGGTGTGGCCACGACGTTTTATCTCAGTACTTTTATGTTACAACGGTTATTTGCAAGTTTTATTTCCGCACGTTTCATTATGGTAATTGGTTTATTATAGTCAGCCAAGAATTTCATAATCAACGACGTTTTGTCACTAAGTAAAGAATAATAAATGAATCGACGAAAATTCTTTGCGAAAACTACGTGATTTGGTTACTGTGTGACACTCGAGAAATCGGGGCGTTACATTGTGGTATCAGAGCTCCGGTTGAGAAACCAGAGCGCTAAGGGTTTTGGGCTTACGAGTTTCCGAACTCGTTGTGCTTTGTTTTTGATAAAGGTGTTTTCAAAGCTTCGCGGTGAGATGTGGGTAGACTTGTTTGCTAAGATGTTTGCTTGGCTGTGAGATTGTCTGAAGTTAGTATCATTGCCGTGATACTTGAGATTGATTGTCGATTAGTTACGCGCACGGCATGCTTGCAGTGTCCATTGATCTACGAGGATCGGAAGTTCCTTGCGAACCTCGTTTGCTTAGGGCTTAAAGAGCTCGATGTGATTCTGGGAATGGATTGGTTGACACAGTATCATGTTCTTTTGGACTGTGCTAACAAGGTCGTAGTTTTTCCAAATTCAGGTGTTACGGATTATTTGAATTCGTACACCTTGGGAAAGAGTTCACCAGCATTTGTGAATTCTATTGTAGCAGAGGCAAAGAACGACGGTGATGTGCGCAACGTCCTGGTAGTGCAGGAATTTGTGGATGTGTTCCCGGAAGACGTTCCTGGATTACCGCCAGAAAGGGAGACAGAGTTTTCTATTGATATTATGCCCGACACGGGACCGATATCAATGGCACCTTACCGGATGGCACCAACGGAGTTAACAGAGTTAGCAAAGTAGTTGGATGATCTCTCTTCCAAGGGATTTATCCGACCAAGTGTGTCGCCATGGGGTGCGCCTGTGCTGTTGGTGAAGAAGAAGGATGGAAAGTCCAGACTGTGCGTGGACTACCGACAACTGAACAAGGTGACAGTGAAGAATCGTTATCCGATGCCTCGGATAGATGATTTGATGGACCAACTTCGGGGAGTTGTCGCTTTCTCTAAGATAGACTTGAATTCGGGTTATCACCAGATCCGTGTCAAAGAAGCCGACATTCAGAAGACCGCATTCAGAACTCGATACGGGCATTATGAGTACCTCGTGATGCCGTTCGGAGTTACCAATGCACCCGTTGTATTCATGGATTATATGAACCGTGTGTTCAGACCATTCCTGGACAAGTTCGTGGTGGTGTTCATTGACGATATTCTGATTTACTCGAAGAGTAAAGAGGAACACGAAGAGCATTTACGTCAAGTGCTGAGAGTATTGCGGGAGAAGGAGTTATATGCTAATGGCTCAAAGTGCGAATTCTGGATGGAAGAGGTGAAGTACCTGGGTCACGTCATATCTAGTCAGGGTGTGGTTGTTGACCCTAGCACAATTGAATCGATTTTGTCATGGGAACAACCTAAGCCGGGAAGCAACATCAGAAGTTTTGTTGGGCTTGCTGGCTACTGAAATTCTGGTTCACACACTGGACAGATGTTGTGCCAAATGTCTAAGACATCGAGTACAACATATGGAATGCAGAACACACAGTACAATAAATATATCAGTAAACCAATAAAGATGGACACAAAGGATTGTTAACCCAGTTCGGTGCAATATCACCTACGTCTGGAGGGTTTTCACCCAGAGAAAGTTCTTCCACTATTATAGAGAAATTGTACACAAAAGGTCTCTCAGAACTGCCACAGTTCAAACCCTTTCTACCTAACTCTACCCGTGTAAGAATACTTAGTCCTCCCCCTAAGTATGAGAACCCCTCTCACTTTCTCTAAATCACTGCCACAGTGATTCAACAACTTGTAACAAATACAAACACAGATCTCATGATCAAACAATGAACACACAACTCTCAGACAAGAATAACAACACAAGAATATTCTGAGAGAACAACAAGTATGAACTCACACAAGAGTAAACCCTAATTTACTCAACAGAAGCTCCCTTAAACAACTAGGTCTAGGTCTTCATATATAGCAGTCATCCAGGCCTTGTCTTCAATGGGCTTGGGCGAGCAAAGAGTCCGCACACAGCCAGGGAGTTACCAGGAAACAAATCTGTAACAAAAGTCTTCAATTAAAAAGTTTCCTTTTCCAGAAATAAGCCTCCCACAATTTCTCAGATCAAATCATTAAACCGAATTTGATCACATTCAGTATTACACTTGACGGCGCACAGAAGCTTCCAATCAACCCTAGCTTGATTACAAAGTAACCAAAACAAAGCTTCACAGTAACCCTAGCCAACTCAATGCAGATCTCGCAGGGACAGATGTCATAGACAAGATGTTATGACATCGGGTCCGCATGTTGGCTTTAAACATACATTAGCTAAAATGAAGACAATCATAACAAAGGAACAACAATCTCCCCCTTTGTCAAATTTTAGCTAATACAATCCACTACCATAAAACTCTTCAGAACAATTCTTGCAGCTTGAAAAATCAGTGAAGAGTAACCACATCAGACAAGGTAGCTTACATAAAGAACACACTTCAACATAGCCAATAGCAGCAGCAGCTATGCACACAGAAACAGAGATCCACACTCAGTGCAGTGACATACATCCCTAACAGAGTTCAGCACAGTCAGCACACACACAACTAGCATAATATTACTACTGCAACACATCATACTACTGCAGCACATCTTCAGAGTTTAGCACAGCCAGCAAATGCCACAACCACACTACAAATACACCACTACCACTACAATACTACTCCCCCTTATTAGCAGAATTTGGCAAAGGGTCACAAGAAGAAGAACTAACACACTTATCCATTAACAAAGAAAGAGCATTGTAACACTGTAGAGTGCACACAAATGATGTTCTTAATTAATACAGACCAATAGCCAAGGAGTCATAGAGCCAGCAGGCAGTAGTAAAATACATTCAAGATAAAAAACAAATCAGAGAGATGCACTGTGAGTAGGAGAACTGGTAGAGCCAGTGACATCCTCTTCCTCATTGTCATTGTCCTATTCTGCTTCCTCTTCATCAGTAGTGGCAAACATTACATCCTCTTCTCCTTCAACATTGTCATCATCAACTCCAAGATCCGCAACCTCAGCATCATCTGTATCCTTCTCAGCATCCCCAGGTGCATTAGTCAAAGTCTTAATCAGTTGATCAACATTATACTTCCTCACTTTGCTTGCCAAGATTGTATCATGCAAGGTCTTGGAAATTTCTCTCAATTCAGCCACAATATCCTCCTTGTTAGAGCTAGGTGCCGTAGAACCACCAGCACTTGTAGTTCCCATTGCAGCAGACAGCAAGATGTCTGGAACATGTGTCCCAGCAAACAAGCGATAATCAAATTTCAGAGGCAGAGGCTTCTTACCTTGAGGCTCATTGGATCGCAGAATGTCAGGATGTTGATGAACCATAAGCTCAAAGAGAAGACATGGAAACAGAATAGGCAGCTTCACAGCAAATGATCCAGCATGCTTGAGAGTCTGCTAAAAAACCAACTTACCAAAATCAAACTCACCACCAGTTCCAACCAAATAGAGCATTCTGGCCAAAGGTGGAGTCACACCGGACAAATGGTTAGTTGCCATCCAATTTGCAGTGCCAATTTTGTATAACACAGCATATTTGGCTGTCAGCTTTCCAGATGGGAGAAAACCTTTTGTGGGCCATTTTTTAACCAGCTTCCCAGTAAGGGTGTTAGCAACCCTGTTCAAATTTGGCTCCTCCTCAGTCACAGCACTAGGACTTCTCCCCAAAAACTCATTCACAACTTCAGGAGAAAAATTGATGCACTTCCCCCTCACAAAGACTTTCCTGTACTCATCACTGGATTCATCATCACAGTCAGAAGGGATGTTTACAATGAACTCCCTTACCAAGTTGTTAAAACATCTGCCAAGACCCTTGACAGTCTTCATTAAACCAGCAGCATTCAGGACCTCCACAATTTCCTTGAGTTCCAAGGCATCTTCATGAAGTTCTCTTTCAATAGCCATCCTCCTTTGAACCACAAATTTCCACCTCTCTGCAGAATCTGCAAAGTGGAAGGACACATTATCCACTGGTGCATCAGGCACATTTGATGGAATTCTCCTTCCCTTCATCCTCTTCCTAGCAGTGGTCGAGATGTCAGGAACATCTGGCTTGACATCTGACTCAGAATCAGACACATACTTTCTTTTTCTCCTAGTGGAAGCATCACATTTCTTTCCTTTCTTTTTCTTCTTCTTAGGAACTTGGACCTGAGAGCTTCTATAAGTCTTGGGAGTCTTTGCATTTTTATTCTTTTTATCTGCAGTCTTCTTGCTTGAAGAAATAGCAGCCTTCTTTACAGCACTTGCAGAGACAGAGACTTTCTTGATCAGAGTTTCATCATCAGAGTCCTCTACTTCAGAGTCAACAATCACTTTTTCTTTTCCTTTCTTAGAAGCGGGTTGAGGAGATTTCTCTACAGGGATCTCAGCAGAGGGAGTCTTCTCACTAGAAGATTCATGCCTTCCTACATCAGAGTTATTGCCCTTCTCTCCATCAGAATTTTGTGAATTTCCTTCAGAATCACGACCTTCCTGTGATTCAACATTTGATGTGACATCCTGTGCAGTTGCAACATCAGCAAGAGTCTCCAACACATCATTGATGACTTGAGTTGCTTCAGCCTTGGACACAATTTCTTCTCGATCAGCATCAACATTGTGATCAGACAGGGAATCATCAGAAATATCCTGAACACTTGTAGTTTTCCCAGTGCCTTTCTTGACAACATGCTTGATTCTCATACTTCTTGTCCTTCTTGCTGGCCCAGATGATTCGGGAGAGACAAAGGTAGCAGTAGAACGCGTGATTCTTGATGGTGTGGATGATGAGGGTTTCAACCCAAGAAATTTTACACCATGGGCATTCTTGACAGTTTTGAGACCGGCAGCACTCTTTTTCCCAGAATCTTGAGACATGGTTAATTGAATCAGGAGAGATATCAAAAAGTAACCGTTAGAGGTTAGGCAATTGAGGGAAGAGCAAAAATCAGAGATATCGAAACACGGAAGGTGTAGAATGATGTCTTCCAACACACGATCAGGAGTGGTTAAATAGAGCACAATATAGCCGTTGCCTGCGACAAGTGTCATTAACTGCTTTAAGTCAGTTAATTCACAAATCCCTAACTTCCTTTTTAACCTTTCTAATTTAACCACAGTTTTGGCACAAATATCCTTCTGTAAAAAGATATTTTCAACGTGTTTCACCAAAATGTCTCCTTCCATTAATCTTATAACATAATAGTGATTCATTTGCTCGCTCCTATCTTGTTGAGGCAGTTTTTTGAAGTAACTGATTGCTTTCTGGTTGTTGCCACACGATGTCCTGACATTAGTGTTGACATCACACTCTTTCATCATACTATTCCTTCTTGATCCAGTGATTCTCAACACACCAATCCTGGTCCATGAAGCATCAGTCTTTTTCAACAACAAATATTTCTCTGTAGTTTTGAGCAAACCATCTGATCTTCTTGAAAACATCTTTTCAACCTTGCTTCTATATGACTCTTGACTTTCATTGCCCCCATTCAGTTCCTTAATCAACTCTTGAGAATCCCTTACTAACTTGTGAGCTTGCTGTAAAGAAACATCAGTCAAACTTGATTTGTCATGGTCCAGCATGAATTCTGCCAAGCAATCATTTGCAAAAGTCTTCTTGAGGCTTCCTGAATTAAGGTTGGACATGAAGCATTTATCTGCACAATTTTCCTTAGTTCGTTTCTTTTCCAGAACCTCTAGCATTCTGATGAAAGTAGCTTCCAACTCCCTCATATTCCTGTTCTCTTCTTCTGAATCATCGATTGTCATAATTCTTGTACCTGGATCTTTATCTACTGAAGTCAATTCTTCATCTCTTTGTACAGCCCTTGCATCTACTTCCTCTTTCTCTGAGTCCATCCTTCCTTTTTGCATGTTCATCTTTCTGGTAATGATCTTTTTTACAAACTTTCTGAGTTTGGCATCTTCTGCCTTGCTAGTTAGATATCCTGTAGGCATGCCTTTGTAATGAGAACACCACCTGTAGCAATTATCCTTTATTCTTTCACCTTTCATCACAATCTCATTAATTTCATTTGTTACTTGACATCCACGTTTACTAAAGGTCACATCCAGATCCAAATCACAAATTTGGCTTATACTGATTAAGTTTGCTGTCAAGCCTTCTACCAGTAACACTTCACTCAGTTCAGGTGAAAACCTATCGTCAAGCTTTCCAGATCCTATGATTTTACCCTTGACTCCACCACCAAAAGTTACATCCCCAGCACCATGTGGCTTCAGATTAGCAAAATACTCTTCTACTCCTGTCGTATGTCTGGAACAACCACTGTCAAAATACCAATCCTCTTCCATAGAAGTAGAACCAACAAGTGCAGTCACATTATTTTTAGGCATCCATTATGAATTTTCTTTCTTCTGAGTACAAGATATCTGTGGATGCACATGTTTGACCACATGTTGATACAGATGGTTTGACATATGAAATTCAGAACTTCTTTTAGTAGGAATAAACTGATGAGTTGTCTCCTTGAATTTATTAGTTTTGGAGTTACTCTCATATCCCAGTCCTTTCCTGTCTCTGGTTGTCTTTCCTGATTCTAGCATCAATTCAAACATATCAGTACCATTATTTAACATACGCACATATTTGATCATACCTTCAATTTTAAACTTCAACATAGACACTTCCTCTCGAAGATTATCATTTATACTGAGAAGATCTTGCTTTTCTCTTTCCAATTTCTTTCCATAGTCACAAGCTTTGTGCCACCTTTTAGATAAGAGCTCATGATTTTCAGCAAATTCTTTTTCAGAGACCTCCTCATCAACTGAATTCATCTTTGAGCTACTCTTCACAGTTAATCCCATTACAGGATCTTCACTTCCATCTTCTGAGTCATCATCTGACCAAGTAGCCACCATACCTTTTCCTTGCTTCTTCAGAAAAGTAGCACATTCACTTCTAATGTGACCATACCCTTCACACTCATGACATTGAACTCCTTTTGCTTTGATAGACTTGTCTTCCTCCTTGTCCTTCAGTGCATTCCCAGAGTTTTTGATAATGTCTAACTGTTTGTCAGTGACACTTGGTCTGTATTTTCTATCAAATCTTCTCATGACCTTGTTGAATTTTCTCCCAAGCAGTGCTATAGCCTTAGACAGGTTTTCATTTGACTCTTTCTCACTCAGATCATCATCTACAGTGTTTGACACAAATGCAATGCTTTTATTCTTTTTCTCTGATCTTTCATTTAGAGACATTTCAAAAGCCTGTAATGAACCAATGAGCTCATCAACTTTAATATTTCCTATATCCTGAGCCTCCTCAATAGCAGTGACCTTCATGTCAAATCTCTTAGGTAGGGACCTGAGGATCTTTCTGACAAGTTTTTCTTCAGACATTGGTTCCCCCAGAGCAAATGATGCATTTGCCATGTCTCGCACCTTCATGTGAAATTCAGAAACAGTTTCCTCCTCCTTCATTTTCAGGTTCTCAAATTGAGTAGTAAGAAGTTGCAGTCTTGACACTCTCACCCTTGTGGTACCTTCATGAGCTATCCTGAGTATTTCCCAAGCATCCTTTGCCACAGCACAAGTGTTGATCAATCTAAACATGTTCTTGTCCACTCCATTGAATATTGCATTCAGTGCTTTTGAGTTACCTAGAGCTTCCTCATCTCTTTCTTGGTTCATTCTTCCTCAGGCTTCAGTTCAGTGGTTGAGGTTCCTTCTTGGTCACTCTTCACAGGATGCTTCCAGCCTTTGACAATAGATTTCCAGGTCTTGCTGTCAATTGATTTCAGAAAGGCAACCATTCGTGCTTTCCAGTAGTCATAATTGGTACCATCCAAGATTGGTGGCCTATGAACAGATCCTCCTTCCTTGCTGTTGTCCATGATACCAGAAATATCTCCCTGAATCTCACCCAAAAACAGAACAGGGGTGCCTGCTCTGATGCCAATTGAAATTCTGGTTCACACACTGGACAGATGTTGTGCCAAATGTCTAAGACATCGAGTACAACATATGGAATGCAGAACACACAGTACAATAAATATATCAGTAAAACAATAAAGATGGACACAAAGGATTGTTAACCCAGTTCGGTGCAATATCACCTACGTCTGGAGGGTTTTCACCCAGAGAAAGTTCTTCCACTATTATAGAGAAATTGTACACAAAAGGTCTCTCAGAACTGCCACAGTTCAAACCCTTTCTACCTAACTCTACCCGTGTAAGAATACTTAGTCTTCCCCCTAAGTATGAGAACCCCTCTCACTTTCTCTAAATCACTGCCACAGTGATTCAACAACTTGTAACAAATACAAACATAGATCTCATGATCAAACCATGAACACACAACTCTCAGACAAGAATAACAACACAAGAATATGCTGAGAGAACAACAAATATGAACTCACACAGGAGTAAACCCTAATTTACTCAACAGAAGCTCCCTTAAACAACTAGGTCTAGGTCTTCATATATAGCAGTCATCCAGGCCTTGTCTTCAATGGGCTTGGGCGAGCAAAGGGTCCACACACAGCCAGGGAGTTACCAGGAAACAAATCTGTAACAAAAGTCTTCAATTAAAAAGTTTTCTTTTCCAGAAATAAGCCTCCCACAATTTCTCAGATCAAATCATTAAACCGGATTTGATCCCATTCAGTATTACCCTTGACGGCGCACAGAAGCTTCCAATCAACCCTAGCTTGATTACAAAGTAACCAAAACAAAGCTTCACAGTAACCCTAGCCAACTCAATGCAGATCTCGCAGGGACAGATGTCATAGACAAGATGTTATGACATCGGGTCCGACATGTTGGCTTTAAACATACATTAGCTAAAATGAAGACAATCATAACAAAGGAACAACAGCTACTACAAACGCTTCGTGAAGGATTATGCAAAGTTGACTTCTTCGTTGACTCAGTTGACAAAGAAGAATCAACCATTTGCATGGACGGAGAAATGTGAAGAGAGTTTCCAGGAGATGAAGAAGCGACTGACTACCGCACCAATACTAACCTTACCTAAGGAGGGTGAACCGTACGACGTTTACTGTGATGCTTCACATAATGGGTTGGGATGTGTGATGATGCAAGAGAAGAAGGTGATTGCTTATGCTTCGCGACAGCTGTAGATTCATGAGAAGAATTATCCCACGCATGATTTGGAGTTGGCTGCTATAGTGTATGCTCTCAAGATTTGGAGGCATTACCTGTATGGCAGTACATTCACGATCTATAGTGATCACAAGAGTCTGAAGTACTTGTTTGATCAGAAAGATCTGAACATGAGGCAGCGAAGGTGGATGGAATTCCTGCAAGATTACGAGTTTGCTCTACAGTATCATCCGGGGAAAATTAATTGTAATTCAGGTTCCCTCTGATACGATTGTCCTGCACGATGCTGGAACAAGAGGTTCGACAATCGCTTAACAGTAAAACAGAACTTAACAACAAAACAATAACACACAGAAGTTGTTAACCCAGTTCAGTGAAAAACTTTCACCTACGTCTGGAGGGTTTGCACCCAAAGAAAGGAAATCCACTATCTCAAGGTTCAGTAATTACAGACACTGATGAACAACTCAGTTCATAGTTTACTTCCTAATCTACCCAGTGTATTTCTACTTAGAATCTCAACCTAAGTATGAGAGCCCCTCTCACTTTCTCTCAATCACTGCCACAGTAATTGGTAAACACAATGAACAATCAGAGTTTGAATGTAATCAAACAACACAGAACCCTTCTTTGCTTTATATAATCAGTGAGCAAAGCGGATTCACAAATAACAAAGAACAAAGCAAAATAACAAATCCTAAAACACTCGATCTCTCTCTATCAGCTTCGGTGATCTTCTCGTTTTAGGTCTTCATCCTTTTATAGACTTCAGCAGCGGTAGTATGGGCTTTAGGGTTGGCATGGGCTGAAGAAACAGATTGCAGTAACAGCAATTCAAAAACGCAATCTTGATAGATTCGGTTTCTTATTGCACAAGTAAAGATAGAAACCAATCTTTTAACAAAGATTGTTTCAACAAATAACAACCCAACAATTAAAACCCTTCTCGATAGCTACTTGCTCCTCAAGTAACTCAAAAACATATCTTCAGTAAATCTTCAGAGGGCCCACAACAGAAACGCAAGCTGAGGACTGATGCCCTAGCTTCACGAGGTCAGATGCCACGGCATCTACTTCGACAATCGGTTGTTTTGACAAAATGCATGGCAACATGTTCCAACAATCTCCCCCTTTGTCAAATTTTGTCTAAAACAACTCACAATCAGAGAGGATAAAAACTAGAGAAACAATTCTCCCCCTTAGTCAGAGCTCCCCCTCAAACTGATGCATCTACACAACCAACTACCATACTTCAGAAGGCATAGTCGGAACATACCACTTAGCAGCACAAACACACAACCAGAGGTACAATCAGCCTTAGCATATGATGACACCACAATAGATCAGCTTGAACATCATCGTATCAGAAATACTATCATCAGAAGCTGGCAGCACATGATCAGAAGTACTACCATCAGAAATACTGCTTATCAGAGGCAACGTCAGAAGTACTGCTTATCAGAAGCAACGTTTCAGAAACAAACATAGCCATTGTCGGCAACGTCAGAAGTACTGCTTATCAGAAGCAACGTTTCAGAAACAAACAGAGCCATTGTCTTGAACTTGTCTTCAAATTGAACTGACCAAAGCTAACACTATCAGAACACACATAGCAGAAACAGAAGCAACTTCATAGTAGAACTTCACAGTAGAAACATAGGTCTTCACAAACTTCTGAAAACTCAAACATCTGAACACTATACACAACCTCTGAACACTATACACAACCTTCTGAACTACTCCCCCTTTTTAGCACAAATTTGCAAAGGGTGCATCAAAACAAAAGACAATAGCAAAAGAACAAAGCAAACTAGGCTTCAGAACCGGACTCCTCCCCAGACTCGTCTGCACTTTCTTCAGATCCTTCCTCCTCTTCATTACCCGCTTTCTGAGCAGCTGTAGCAGCAACACTTTGCTCACCATCTTGACGTTCTTCTTCTTGTAGCTTGAGTAGCAACGCATCAACCTTGAGCTTCCTGGCAGTGCTCACCCTGATTGTCTCCTGCAAAGCCTTGGAGACTTCTAGTAATTCAGCAATTATGGCCTTAGTGCCAGATGCAGTCACAGGAGGAGCAAATGTTTTGCTGGTTGGTAAGGCAATGTCGAGGACATGTGGCTCCATAAACAAACGTTGATCCAAAGTGATTGGAACTCCACGAGACATAGCCAATTCATCAGCCCTGAGAATCTGAGGATGTTGCTTCAGAATGATCTCAGTAAGAAGTGAAGGAAATGAAACGGGCAGCTTCACAGCACAAGTATCAGCATGCTTCAATGTCTGCTCAAACACAAAAGTTCCAAACTCAAAAGCAATAGACTTGCCAATCCTATAGATCAATTTGGCAAGTGTTGCAGAAACACCAGAGGTATGCTGAGTAGGAACCCAATTCACAGCACCAATCCTGTTAAGAATAGCATACTTCACACTAAGATTTCCAGTAGACAACAACTTCTTGCTGGGCCACTTCTTCACATGACCTGCAGTAAGCTCCTTGGCAACATCATCCATGGACACTTCTTCATCAACAAACTCAATAGCACTTCTTCCAAGTGCTTGATTGACCACAGCAGGTGAGAACATCACACATTCAGCCCGCACATAGACTCTCCTGAACTCTCTCACAAGCTTCTCATAGCACCTACCAACATTCTGAATAGTCTTCATCAGACCCGCTTTCTCAATAAGTGCAATAACATCTCTGCATTCAAGAACATCAGAACAAACTTCCCTTTCCTTGGCCATTCTCCTCTTGCATACAAACTTCCACTTCTGAACATTCTCTTCTAAGTGGAAAGACACTCTATCAATAGGAACAGCAGGAACATTCTGAGGAATACGCTTACCAGAAAACTTCTTTTTCTCAGAAGATCGAATGTCCTGGACACCGACTTCAACATCTGACTCAGAGTCTTCAACTTCAACTGAAATCTTCCTCTTCTTCTTCTCAGTGGGAGTCTTGTCTTCCTTTTGCTTTCCCTTACTCTGCACACGGGCTTGTCGGGACTTGTAGGTTATAGGTGAAGACTTGGATTTCTTTGATGGAGTAGGAGTCACTTCAGAAGAAGAAACCCTTCTTTTCTTCTTCATCCTTGCAGCAACACTATCAGCAAAGGTCTCAGTCAGAGGAACATCATCAGAAGCATCATCAGAGATGTCCTGAACAGAGGCTGGAGCCTGGATTGGCTCTTCAGAATTGATAGCCTCAGAGTTACCATTCTTTGGATCAGCATCCTTTGAAGAGGATGAAACAGAGATATCAGGCTGGGTAGCATCACCTGAAGCTTCATGAGAAGTGGAATCATTTCCAGGTTTTTCTTGAGCAGAACTTTCCACAGACCCAGATGTCTCAACATCAGGTACAACATCAGGGGGCGATTTCACAGGAGAATCTTCATCATTGATTTCCTCTTCGTCAGGATCATCCTCAAGGATAGGAACATTTGGGGTTTTGCTGTTCTTGACCTGTGATTTGTAGACCTTACACGTTGGGTTTCTTGATCTCATCTTCTTGGGAGCTTTCTTGGACACAGAAGATGGTTGAGAAGAATCACTCTTCAAACCCATACACTTGACTCCTTTAGCAGTTCTTTCAATCTTGGCCTTGACAGATTCCTTCTTTCCTGAACTTTGAGACATGATGAATCGAGAGCAATTACAAACAGAGTACAGAACAACGAAACAGAATTGCAAATGAGAGATGATAAGTTTTGAAGAATATAGATGCACAAGCGGTTGAGAGAACACAATTTGCCCGTTGGAGGTAGTTATAGGATAAGTGAACCCTGAAGTAATTTTCTCTCTGCTGATGTCACAACGGCAGTTAATGATGACCAAGAATAAACTAGCCGTTAACACACTGGGGCACGTTAATTGCTATGCATCAGAAAGACAAATCCCTAGACTTCCTCTTAATTTTTCAAAAGTGATTGCATCAAGGGGTTTTGTGAAAATATCCGCCAACTGCTTGTCAGTTGTAACATGATCCAAATTAACAATTTTATCCTCCACCAAGTCTCTAATAAAATGATGTCTAATGTCAATATGCTTGGTCCTGCTATGCTGTATGGGATTCTTAGAGATATTAATTGCACTGAGATTGTTGCAGCACAATGTCATGACATCCTGTTCAACATCATACTCGTTCAGCATTTGCTTCATCCACATGAGTTGTGTACAACTACTTCCTGCTGCAATATATTCTGCTTCAGCTGTAGACAATGAGACACAATTCTGCTTCTTGCTAAACCATGAAATCAAATTATTCCCTAGGAAGAAACATCCACCAGATGTGCTCTTTCGATCATCTGCACTACCTGCCCAATCTGCATCACAGAATCCAACTAAAGAGGAATTTGTATCATGAGTATAGAGAATACCATAGTCACTTGTGCCATTGATGTACTTGATAATTCTCTTGACTTGTAGCAGATGACTGGCTTTAGGAGCTGCCTGATATCTAGCATAAACTCCGACAGCAAATGTGATGTCTGGTCTGCTAGCAGTGAGATACAACAAGCTTCCAATCATGCTTTTATAAAGACCTTGATCAACATCTTCCCCCTGCTCATCCTTGGAAAGTTTGATGTGTGTAGCAGCAGGAGTTCTCTTGTGACCAGCCTTTTCAAGGCCAAACTTCTTGACTAACCCTTTAGCATACTTACTCTGTGATATGGACATAGAATCCTCCATTTGTTTGACTTGTAGTCCTAGAAAATAATTCAATTCACCAACTAGGCTCATCTCAAATTCAGATTTCATTTGTCGGACGAAATGCTCCACCATTGAGATCGACATTCCTCCAAAGACAATGTCATCCACATAAATCTGTGCTATCATGAGCTTACCTTTGTCATTCTTCACAAACAGAGTTTTATCAATTCCACCCTTACTGTAGCCATTGCTTACAAGGAATTCAGTTAACCTTTCATACCAAGCCCTAGGTGCTTGCTTCAAACCATACAAAGCCTTCCTCAACTTGTACACATGATCTGGATGATGTGGATCTGTAAATCCTTTAGGTTGTTCAACATAAACTTCTTCATTCAAATAGCCATTCAGAAAAGCACTCTTCACATCCATCTGATAAAGTCTGAACTTCAAGAGACAAGCAACACCTAACAAGAGTCTTATAGATTCCAGTCTAGCTACTGGAGCAAAGGTCTCATCAAAATCAACTCCTTCTATCTGAGTATATCCTTGAGCAACAAGCCTTGCTTTATTCCTTGTGACTGTTCCAGTTTCATCTGATTTGTTCTTGAAGATCCACTTAGTGCCAATGATGTTTACTTCTTCAGGTCTAGGCACTAACTCCCACACTTCATTTCTCCTGAACTTCTCTAGCTCTTCTTGCATAGCATTTATCCAGTATTCATCAGTGAGAGCTTCATTAACATTCTTGGGTTCTATCTTAGAGATGAAACAACTGTGAGCAATTATACTTCTGGATCTGGTAGTCACCCCTTCTTGAAGATTACCAATAATGTTTTCTTGAGGATGATTCTTCGGAACCCTGATTGATGGAGCTTTGTTTGATGTGATATCTTTGTCTTCCTTTTCATCAGCACTTGCTTCTGACTCATTGTCGAGGGCGGTTGCTGGAGCATCGGCTGGAACATCAGCACCATCATCATCTTCATTCAGAACTGCTTCTTCCTTCTTGCTTGGTTCATCATCCACAGTCACATTCACAGATTCCATCATGGTCCTTGTGCGAGAGTTAAAAACTCTATAAGCTTTGCTGTTCATAGAATACCCCATGAAAATTCCTTCATCACTTCTAGGATCAAGCTTCCTCTTAGGATCACGATCTGCAAGGATATAACATTTACTTCCAAATATGTGAAAGTATTTTACAGACGGCTTTCTACCTTTCCATAGCTCATACTGTGTAGAGGATGTCCCTGCCCTGATGGTGACTCTATTATGTATGTAACAGGCAGTACTCATAGCTTCAGCCCAAAACCGGTGTGGAATCTTCTTAGCATGTAACATTACTCTAGCTGATTCCTGGAGAGTTCTATTTTTCCTTTCAACTATTCCATTATGCTGTGGAGTGATTGGGGCAGAAAATTCATGGCTAATACCTTCTGTTCCACAGAACTCCAAGAATTTTGAATTCTCAAACTCCCTTCCATGATCACTTCTGATTCTAACAATCACACAGTCCTTTTCATTCTGAAGTCTCATACATAGATTCTTGAATATTTCAAGAGTCTCTGATTTTTCTCTCATAAATTCAACCCATGTATACCTTGAAAAATCATCTACACAGACAAACACATACCTTTTTCCTCCCAAGCTTTCAACCTGCATGGGACCCACGAGATCCATGTGAGTGGTCTGATGCTGGAGCATCTTGTGTGGCACCTTGGTTTGCTTACCAATCTGACATTCTCCACATAGCTTTCCTTCTCCCAAGCTCAAATTGGGCAATCCCCTTATTGCTTCATCAACAATGATCTTTTGCATGCTCCTGTAGTTGAGATGTCCTAGTCTTTTATGTCATACATTCACCTCATCTTCTTTAGTTAACAAACATCTGGAAACATGAGCTTTTTCTTCAGATGTCCACATGTAACAGTTGTCTTTTGATCTGACTCCTCTCATCACAACTCTCTCATCATCAGTGGTCACAACACATTCTATCTTATTGAACTTCACATCATACCCTTGATCACACAGTTGACTTATGCTGATTAGGTTGGCAGTTAAACCATTTACAAGTAACACATTGTTCAAGTTAGGAGATTCTGTGCTAACAAGCTTTCCTACTCCCTTGATCTTTCCTTTAGCTCCATCTCCAAAAGTAACATAATTGGTGGAGTGACTTCTGATGTCTTGCAAGAAGCTCTTGTTTCCTGTCATGTGCTTTGAGCAGCCACTATCAAAATACCAATCTTCCTTTGATGATGCTCTGAAAGACGTGTAGGCTACCTGACATCTGAATTCACCCTTGGGCTTCCATTGCTTCCTCATCTGAACAGCCTTTTTATCGTGCATCTGAGGATAACCATATAACCTGTAACAGTAAGGCTTTATATGACCATTCTTACCACAGTAGTGACACTTCCAAGGTACATTTTTGTCAAGCTTAAGCTGGGGTTTCACATGCAGAGGTACATGTCGAGGCACTGAATCTAGCAACTGATAATCTCTGGGCTTCTTGAATTCAGTTTGTTTTGCAGCAGACACAAATTTCTTCGAACCTTTCTTATTTTCTTTGTTTGCTGTTCTATAGTTAAAACCAATTCCCTTCAAACTCCCTCCTTGCTTGCTAGTTTCTTTCAGAATTTCATCAAGCATATCAGAACCACTGTTCAACATTCTAACAGATTTATGAGTGGCTTCAAGTTTTCTTGTCAGAGTTGTCACTTCCTCTTGACGTCCTGCATTAATCAACATTAGGTTAGCTTTTTCCATAACATCAGCATTATTAAACTTACTTTGCCATTCCTCTAGATCTTCCTTCAGCTTAGTGCTGAGCTCTTTCAACCGTTCATTCTGAGAAACAAGTTGGTCTATCTCACTTTGCTTTTCTCTTACAAGTTTGCATGCTTCTTCCCACTTGTTGTGTAGCAGCTTGTAAGTTTCAGCCAATTCCTCATCAGAGATGTCTTCATCACTCGTCTCAGACTCACAGATAGTTCCAGAGAAAGCATTGACTTTGTTTGCAGATATCTCCTCCTCATCTTCAGTGTCTTCATCTGACCAAGTTACCATCATACCTTTCTTTTGCTTCTTTAGATAAGTGGCGCATTCAGACCTGATGTGACCATATCCTTCACATTCATGACATTGAACTCCTTTGTTCTGAACAGGTCTTTCTTCTTCCTTGGTCTTCCTCTGAGAATTTGAAAACTTGGGTTTGTTATCGAACTTCATGTCCTGGGCATTAGGTCTGGTTCTTTTGTCAATCTTCCTCAAAGCCCTGTTGAATTTTTTTGCTAGCATAGCCAGAGCCTCAGAAAAGTTTTCACCCTCACAGTCTTCATCATCACCTTCATCAGTGTTAGACACAAAAGCAATACTCTTATTCTTCTTCTCAGATTTTCCACTCAGTTTCAACTCAAATGTCTGCAAAGAGCCAATAAGTTCGTCAACCTTCATGTTCTCAATGTCTTGAGCCTCCTCAATTGCAATGACTTTCATAGCAAACTTCTGAGGAAGAGATCTCAGAATCTTCCTTACAAGCTTCTCATCTGACATAGGTTCTCCCAAAGCAAATGAAGCATTAGACAAGTCACGGACACGCATGTGGAATTCTGAAATAGTCTCTTCTTCAGTCATCATCAAATTTTCAAATTGAGTAGTAAGCATCTGAAGCCTTGACATCCTTACTCGAGTAGTTCCTTCATGTGCAGTTTTCAGAATTTCCCAAGCATCCTTTGCCACAGTACATGTATTGATCAGCCTAAACATATTCTTGTCAACTCCATTAAAAATAGCATTTAGAGCCTTTGAATTTCCAAGTGTAGCTTCATCTTCAACACTGGTCCATTCTTCTTCAGGTTTTTCCACAACAGTAGTAGAGGTGCCTTCAACCTCAGCCTTAGTGGGGTGCTTCCAACCCTTGACAATAGCTTTCCAGGTCTTGTTGTCAATCGATTTGAGAAAGGCTGTCATGCGAACCTTCCAGTAGTCATAGTTAGTACCATCTAGAATGGGTGGCCTATTGACTGATCCTCCCTCCTTGTTATCCATGAGAACTTGAATAAAACTCCCTGGAGCAAACCCAACCAGAACAGGGTGCCTGCTCTGATGCCAATTGTAATTCAGGTTCCCTCTGATACGATTGTCCTGCACGATGCTGGAACAAGAGGTTCGACAATCGCTTAACAGTAAAACAAAACTTAACAACAAAACAATAACACACAGAAGTTGTTAACCCAGTTCA
This sequence comes from Lotus japonicus, assembly GCF_012489685.1. Taxonomy (NCBI): domain Eukaryota; kingdom Viridiplantae; phylum Streptophyta; class Magnoliopsida; order Fabales; family Fabaceae; genus Lotus; species Lotus japonicus. The sequence continues at coordinate 30,971,987 of NC_080041.1, forward strand.
GTGAAAAACTTTCACCTACGTCTGGAGGGTTTGCACCCAAAGAAAGGAAATCCACTATCTCAAGATTCAGGAATTACAGACACTGATGAACAACTCAGTTCATAGTTCACTTCCTAATCTACCCAGTGTATTTATACTTAGAATCTCAACCTAAGTATGAGAGCCCCTCTCACTTTCTCTCAATCACTGCCACAGTAATTGGTAAACACAATGAACAATCAGAGTTTGAATGTAATCAAACAACACAGAACCCTTCTTTGCTTTATAGAATCAGTGAGCAAAGCGGATTCACAAATAACAAAGAACAAAGCAAAATAACAAATCCTAAAACACTCGATCTCTCTCTATCAGCTTCGGTGATCTTCTCGTTTTAGGTCTTCATCCTTTTATAGACTTCAGCAGCGGTAGTATGGGCTTTAGGGTTGGCATGGGCTGAAGAAACAGATTGCAGTAACAGCAATTCAAAAACGCAATCTTGATAGATTCGGTTTCTTATTGCACAAGTAAAGATAGAAACCAATCTTTTAACAAAGATTGTTTCAACAAATAACAACCCAACAATTAAAACCCTTCTCGATAGCTACTTGCTCCTCATGTAACTCAAAAACATATCTTCAGTAAATCTTCAGAGGGCCCACAACAGAAACGCAAGCTGAGGACTGATGCCCTAGCTTCACGAGGTCAGATGCCACGGCATCTACTTCGACAATCGGTTGTTTTGACAAAATGCATGGCAACATGTTCCAACATTAATGTTGTAGCTGACGCTCTTAGCCGAAAGGCTATACATGTATCCTCGTTGATGGTCAAGGAGTTAGAACTGCTGGAGGCATTCCGAGATCTGAGCTTGGATGTTAAGCTCGCACCAGGGGAGTTGAGATTCGGAATGGTGATAGTGTCGAGTGGACTCTTGGATGAGATAAAGTCGAAGCAAGAGACCGACGAAGGATTAGTTGAGTGGCGTAGGCTTGTTGCTCAAGGAAAAGCGCCAGAGTTTACTAACAGAAACGATAACATCTTGCGTTGCAAAGGGCGAGTTTGTGTACCTAATGACGCAGCTATGAGGAGGTTGATCTTGGATGAAGGCCACAAGAGCAGGTTGAGCATTCATCCGGGAATGAATAAGATGTATCAGGACTTGAAGCTTCATTTCTGGTGGCCTGGAATGAAAAAACAGGTAGCTGAGTACGTGTCGACATGCTTGACTTGTCAGAAGGCTAAGGTGGAACATCAGAAGCCAGCAGGGAAATTTCAATTGTTGGATGTTCCTGAGTGGAAGTGGGACAGTGTCTCGATGGATTTTGTGACGGCGTTACCACTAACATGAAGGAGATTTGATGCAATTTGGGTTGTAGTCGATCGATTGATGAAGACTGCTCACTTCGTGCCAATCAATCTGAATTACAAAGTGGAGAAGTTAGCGGAGATTTATATCGCTGAGATTGTTTGTCTGCATGGTGTACCGTCTAGCATCGTGTCAGACAGAGACCCGAGGTTTACTTCACGACTGTGGGGAGCTTTGCATTAAGCGTTGAGAACAAAGTTGAGGTTGAGTTCCGCGTATCATCCATAGACGGATGGGCAAACCAAAAGAACTATTCAATCCTTGGAGGACTTGCTACGGGCTTGTGTGCTAAATCATCAGGTAAGCTGGGATGAGTTGTTGCCGCTGATTAAGTTCACTTGCAACAACAGTTTTCATGCGAGCATAGGGATGGCACCTTACGAAGCTTTGTATGGTCGAAGATGTCGTACACCTTTGTGTTGGCATCAAGACGGAGAGAACTTGGTCATTGGACCTGAGTTGGAACAGCAAACTACAGAAGAAGTGAAGCGAATCTAGGAAAAGATGAGGACTTCGCAGAGCCGTCAGAAAAGTTATGCTGACAACATGAGAAAAGAGCCGGAATTTCAAGCTGGAGATCATGTCTTCTTGCGGGTTACCCCGATGACTGGTGTCGGACGGGCGATCAAGTCGAAGAAGCTTACTCCAAAGTTCATTCGACCGTACCAGATTACGGAACGTGTTGATCCAGTGGCATATAGGATTGCGTTGCCGCCATTCCTATCCAATATCCATGACGTGCTTCATGTGTCGCAGTTACGAAAGTATACGGCTGATGACTCCCATGTTCTTGAACCTGACGATATTCAGCTAAAGGATGATCTGACGATGGTGATGCCACCCATCAAGATCGTCGACAGGAGCACGAAGCGCTTGAGGAACAAGGAGGTGTCCTTGGTGAAGGTCGTGTGGAATCAAGCTACGGGCGACGCGACTTGGGAACTAGAGGATAAAATGCGGGAGTCACATCCCGATTTGTTTGTAAACCCTTGAGTTTCGAGGGCGAAACTGTTTTAAGGGGGTGGTATTGTAAGGCCCTAAACTCATTTTATACTATTCAAGTGGAAAATTGAATAAAAATGAAGGTTTTGACAAGGTTTGAGTTTTGACAGATTCTGGCTGTCACTTTGTGAGAATTGTTAGAGGGTCTTAACGATCTCATTTGAGAAACCTTCCTTCATGAGAGTTGTAGCCCTTTAAGTTAAGCAAATTATCCAAGTGGTTTCAGGTCATTCCGATTTTGTTAGCTTGAGATATCCTCGTTTTAGTGACCGTGGTTAGGGCTGTACAGTGACAGCGGATTAATTGAAATATTTTTCTCTTAATTCTGATTTTGTTTCTGATTTTAATGATAAGGGGTTAGGTTTACAATAGCTTCAGACCTGATTAAGTGATTAACTAATGGGTCAAGTGTTTAATTGGGTTGGGGCTAAAAAGAAAAAAGAAAAAAAAACCCTAGCCCATGCATGTGTAGCCGCGGGTTGCATGAAGAGAGGGTGGGGGGGGGGGGAACCCTTTTGTTTCTTTTCCTTCACAACTGAATTAGAAACTGTAAGATCAAGTTTTGATCTAGTAGTACAACTCTATGTTTCGATGATTACAAGTTAACTATTAAGTATGAACAATTATGGTACTCTAACGTTGTTTTCTGAGTGTTCAAATGACAGGCCAAGACTCTGGTCCTATCTCACATGATTCAGAAGCGCAATGCTCAAAGAGTAACCTCTAAAACGCTTTCGCACGTACTATGTTCAAACTGAACAGTAGATCAAGCTTCAGAAGATCTAAAGATTATAAAGCTCTGATATGGATTCAACTCACTAGAAGCTCTGAAGGATCAGACGCTCTGAAGGATCAGACGCTCTGAAGGATCAAAAGCTCTGAAGGATCAGACGCTCTGAAGCATCAGAAGCTGAGTAGTGAAGACTCTGAAGTCCAAGAGTAAGCTGGCTCTGAAGACCAAGTACTTCTCCTCTGAGTCCAGAAGCAGAAGGTACAAAGGTCAGAGGATCCAAGCTTCCCTCTGACTCTGATCATCAAGCTTCACAAGTTCCAAGATGAACCATCACTCTGATCAGAAGTTAACAAGGTTGAAGGTCATGTCGTTATCCAAAGTACAAAAGCAATTGTACCATTCCTGACGACCTTACCTAACTGATTCAGCCACAGCAGAACCTGGAATTTCCAGATCTGCCCTCCAACGGTAGCATCTCCATGCAACGTTCAAACCCTAATCCTTGGAGTATATAAAGAGGCTGAAGATTGAAAGATGTCGCCTAAGAAACTTGTTCACGCGCAAGTAAAAATTCAAATATCTTCTTAGCAATCTTTCTTCAAATAGAACTAAGTGTGTTTACTATCAGCTTTTCAAGAAGCAGTTATTTGTAAACCCTAAACCTTCAAATAGTTGTTTGATTTACCTTTAGGAGATCAAGGTTGATCGGATCCTAGAGAAGACTAAGAGAGTGAATCTTAGTGATAGCTAAGTCAGTGTATTGTTAGTCACTTTCCAGGTAGCAAGTGCAGTTGTAACAAAACTCTGATTAGTGGATTGCCTTCATTCAAAGAAGGAAGAAATCACCTTGACGGGTGGACTGGATTAGCTTGAGGGATTTATCAAGTGAACCAGGGTAAAATCATTTGTGTGCTTTCCTTATCTCTTATCTCTGCACTTTTATCATTGGTGATTGAAAAGATTTACTTAAATCTCAAGTGGGTTGAGCTTTTAGTTTTAAAACGCTATTCAAACCCCCTTTCTATCGTTTTTCATACCTTCAGAAACCTCCTCTACCATTCTTGAACTCCAGAAGAAAAGAAAAGAAAAGAAAGAAGAGAGAAAGAATGGAGAGGCCGAGAGAGAGAGTATCGAGAAAGAGAGGGAGAAGAAGAGAGGGAGCAGCTGAGAGAGAGGGAAAGGAAAGGGAGAGGGGACGTGAAGAGAAGGCAGCAGCAGCCCTAGAGGTTGACCTAGAGCCGCCGCCACCTCCTTGCACCCTATCACCGCCGGCCACCGCACGCGTGAGGAATGAGCCGATCGCGAGAGAGAGATCGAGGGAATGAGAGGGAGAGATCGAGTGGAGAAGAAGAGGGGCTGGACAGCAGCTGTTGGGGCCTATTTTACAGCAAAAAAAACATTCTTTCATCAAGGTTTTAGCAAGGTAAGGGCTGGTCCTAGGAAGGGTAGATTACCTAGGAATTCTTGCCTTGTTTTGCCATGAATCATGTTGTGTTTTAGAAGGGTTTTCATTAGGTTTTGGGCATGATGTGCTTGCTGGAAATGTTCCTTATGATGCTATGTTTGGCTATGCTCTTATTACTATTTTTGATGTTGGTCACGATGCCATGAGAAATTTACATGCATGCTTGCGAACTTTGCTATGTAAAATCGTTTGTTGTGACATGAAGATTGATGTGTGATTGCTTCTGAAAATTTTACATGATAGTTGTGTTGTTGGGGCTGTACCAAGACTCTCATGATCAAAAGGGAAGGAAGGAAGATTGTTTTCAAAACCCTAGGGCCTTGGGAAGGTTCGGCCGAACCCAAGTTTTGAGGGTTCGGTGGACTTTCCCTTTCGTTTTGATCATACAAGTCATATGGTACCTTGCTCGATGGTTTTGCCATGATGTGTTATGCATAAGTGTAGGTTTATGCTACTCATTAAGCGAATTATATTGCTATTTAATTAATAGTTCAAAGGGTCGCTCACCTAGCTGTAATTCCCTTATTCTCTGTGATTGTGGTGCTGTTGATATTGTTGCGTGAAGAGAATAATAAGACTCTAGGATGACTTTGAGCCTTAACATAAAGAGAATGAGACTTAAATCGCTTGCAAGTAAAATGTGATTAATTGGACATAGGTCTAGTGAGAACGATGGTGCCGTTAGAGACAAACGGTAGCTTGCACGCGAGGGAGATTTTGTGGATCAGTGTGGATCCACGTGAATTGATTGACTGCGGTCACCGTGAGACTTGTGATTGTGGATCATTGCGCAACCATGTGATTGTACATCTGCCGATGTATGTGATTGGCCAAGTTTTTTGGTGGGTTGTGTGATGTGAGTTTCCGTTTGCCTAACCGACTAACTAATACTTAAATTCCTTAAAGGATAATAAAATTCATAAAGAACTTTATTTCTTGTTTATGTTGTTTTTCTTTTGATCTGACCCTTGCAATGTTTGTTATGTGGTTATTTGGGGGGGGGGTAGATGGTGCTGACCAAGACCACGGTCCAAGCCCACTCCTGGGTGATGAGACTGAATGATCAAGATAACGATCGAGTCTGGACGGTCGACGCATCCGGAGTTCGCAGGATTTACGTCGGCGATGTGGCACTTACAGGACGAGACAAGCAAGGCAAGATTGTGGAGGAGCAGTTCATAAGCGGAGGGATAATTTAGATGCCCTATCCACCGGCAAGGTTCCACTGTCCGAAGGACGAAGAGTCTAGGGTTTCATCGGAGGAGTCAGATCCTTCTGAGGAGACCACTGCGGAGTCTCGACCAGTGGCTGCAAGGCCTAATCTTCCAGAGAACATTCGAGTTGAAGCTCCAAGAGTTGGTGACAGAGCGTTGGGGTCTTCACGAGTGCATGAGGTACCAACCTGGTGGTGGTGTATTGGTGACTTTTCAGCCCCGCCACCAGAGTCACTTCCAGATCCTGATGTCGGCGCTCCGTCAAAGAAAAGACAATGTGGATGGCTCTAAGGCTCTGAAGGCGACCCGGTGGTGTCCAAGAAATGCTGAGCTTGTATTTTGGGGGATCCTGAGAGTAGTTACATCGGATTTTGATTTATTTCACTTGTTGGATTATTAAACATGGTTTAGTTATTTCTATTTCACAGATATTTTTGTGATCAACTTTTAAATGTGGGTTTTCACACACGGGTGTGGCCACGACGTTTTATCTCAGTACTTTTCTGTTACAACGGTTATTTGCAAGTTTTATTTCCACACGTTTCATTATGGTAATTGGTTTATTATAGTCAGCCAAGAATTTCATAATCAACGACGTTTTGTCACTAAGTAAAGAATAATAAATGAATCGACGAAAATTCTTTACAAAAACTACGTGATTTGGTTACAGTGTGACACTCGAGAAATCAGGGCGTTACACTCAGCACCAGATCAGCTCCATTTTCCTGGAATTAATATTTAATAAAAATAAGACAAATTAAGAAAAAATCAAGAAATAAACAACTTAAGTCCTAATCAAATCTAAAAATTTAAAAAGGTACTAATTAAAGATAGATAAAAACTATCAAAATCTAGAAAATCACAATAAAAACTTATAAAATCATAAATTAAATAAAAATCCGAAAATCCAATAAAGACACCATAAAAATTAATTAATAACCTCAAAATAAATCTAAAATAAAATAAAAGATCAAAGATATAATCAAGAAATAAACAACCTAAATCCTAATCAAATCTAAAATTTAAAAAGGTACTAACTAAAGATAGATAAAAACTACCAAAATCTAGCAAATCACAATAAAAACTAAAAAAATCCTGAATTAAATAAAAATCCGAAAATTTAGTAAAAATACGATAAAAACTAATTAATACTCTCAAAATAAAATAAAATACCCAAGAAAAAATCTAGAAATAAACAACTTAAATCCTAATCAAATCTAAAATTTAAAAAGGTCAACATGTGTTTGGATAACTTGTTGTATTTTTCTTCATATTTTTGGTCAACATGTGTTTTTTTTATAAATGCCTTAAATTTAAATCCAGTTACCTATTCAAAAAATTATTTCAAACGGTTTTTTATGTTTTCCAATATACAATTTTTTTTAAAAAAAAATATACACTAACTATTTAGAATTATTCAATTTGTATATATTTTATTAAAAACAATATTCAATACGATGCTATAACTAATAAAATAGGGTCAGGAATAACAAAGTGAAGTATGCAACTTTAGATGACACTATGTCAGGTAACTATATCACTGTTGATTAAACAACAAAACTACATGCATATGTATACAATAACAAACACTGAAGTTGTTAAATTCTAGAGTGCAGTCCACAATATAGAGAAGGCAAATCCAAGAAAAGAAAGGTGAGCAATAACAATGATCACAATTCAAATAACATATCGAAAACATAAACCACAAAACGGTTTCTATTTCTATGTTTGCTTACCTCTTCAATCAATTTACTTCTCATTCACGGTCTCTGAAACAGACAGCTTGAAGGTCATCCTCGAGAAGGATCTATGCGAACATAGCAATTTAAAAAATTCTCACGTCGAACCTGAATCAAAACACGTTTACTCTTTGTTAGTCAGGAAAAAGTTATGTAAAAGTCAATCATTCAATCAAGAAGGCAGTCTCCATGGATTAAAGGTAGCATAAAACAGCAAAAATAGAACAAGATATTGTCTATGAAAAGGGAACAAAGCAAGTTGTACGAATAGAGAAGATGGGGAAGAAGAAAGACCTAAAAATGCAGAGAAGCCAAAGACATATAAGGACTCTGTTGAATATCTGTTAAGATTTAGTTTATTATAAATCTAACAAAGAGATAAAAAAGAAACTAAATCTATCTAAACCTATCTCTATTTAACTATTTAAGTAAATACTAATCTAAAATAGAGAAACAAATCTAAACTATATCTCAATGAGATAAGACTAATAATAAACTAATCTAACAAATAACAATAAAAACAAATTAAAATCTTAAAAAAATATTTTTTTATGTACATACTAATCTAAAATAGAAAAGCAAATCTAAACTATATCTCAATGAGATAAGACTAATAATAAACTAATCTAACAAATAACAATAAAAACAAAACAAAATCTTTAAAAAATATTTTTTTATCTCTATTTAACTATTTAAGTAGATACTAATATAAAATAGAGAAACAAATCTAAACTATATCTCAATGAGATAAGACTAATAATAAACTAATCTAACAAATAATAATAAAAACAAAATAAAATCCTTAAAAAATATTTTTTTATATATGATTTTTTTTCACGGATTTGTTTTTCTTTTATTTATTATAAAAATGTAAATATATGATTTTTTTTAATATTTTTAATGTCAAATAAGAATTAATCTGTGAGTGACACTTCATCAAATTGGCCTGAGACTTAATCTGGGAGCGACACGTCATTAAATTGGCCTGTGAATTAATCTGGGAGCGACACCTCATCGAATTGGCCTGATGGGAGTTCTTCTTTTCTAATATATATTGATATTGATAATTTGCTGAAAGGGTGGGTGTTTGAGACTATTTTTGTTTGGTATTGTTTTTTTGTGTTAGTGAGTTCTGACCTGTCTTATCTCATTTAAGTTAGTATTTAAATATATATATATATATATATATATATATAAGGTGGCGTCCTACTTCTCTTCTTAATCCTATTTCCTCCAGTTTTATTATTCTGTTTATGGAAGGCTGAGCCTCCGAGTAGGTTCCGGAGTCTCAGGAGGTTCCGGAGTCTCAGGAATAACTTGTTTGAGAAGCTGAAGTTGCTCTACCACCTTTTGGAGGAGCTCATTGTCAGATTCCTTTTTTGCTCGAAGAGTTTGAGCCGAGTGTCTGGAACGGCTACTGACTTGAAAAGGTTTGAAAAGAGGTTTTTCAAGTTGACATCCTTTAGGGATATCAAGATTAGAAGAGGAAGGTTCAATCTTGACCTTTTCTTTTCCTTTCCTGGAAGAGGAATCCTGCACTTGGGATTCTCCAAGAATTTGAAGATACTTATTGGTATAATTGGATTGTTCCATGAGGTCTTTGATGTCTTTACCAGTGACATCACCTTCTTCTTTCCTAGTCTTGAAGGGAGAAGCTAGGACAGGTGTAGATTGAGCTCCTTTAAGAAGGAAAGGAGTTTTAGGCGGCAGGTGATGTTCTTCATCACTCTTGTCATAGGTAGTCTTGACAGGAGTGGTATTGACATATCCAGCCAAATGGATAGTAGATCCGTCATGTGAGAGGGAAGGTCGAGCGATAGACTCAGGCTGGTTCCTTCTAGTCATAGAAAAAGATCTTCTGGACATGGCAGATTGGAAATCATTTGAGGATGTCCTAATAGATCTAGGGATAGAGAAGGAATTTCTCCTATCAAAGATAAGATCTACTTGACCAGATTGGTGTTGGACGATTTCACGAAACTCAGGAGTTTCAACAGGTTGGGCTGGAGTAGCTTTTTCCAAAGACCATTTCTCTGGAAGGGTGATATCACTCCATTGGATGGTTTTGGGAACAATAACGTTTGCCTTATCATAATCTGTAAGGAAAAGAGTTGTTTCTCCGGATTTTTCACAATTGGTTCGCAAGAAATAAGATTTGATAAAGTTCATTACCTTGTATTGAACCCTGTAGATCAAAGAGATGGGTATGGAATCTTCTTTCATATCAAGGTCGTGAAGCTTGATATTTAGGAAGAGAACGTCAAGGATGTTTTTGTCTTCCAGACTGACAGTTAGATCTGGAAAGCAATTGAAAAAGATTGGTCCATTACTCAGGCTGGTTTCAACCGTTCCTAAGAGGGAGTCATGGAATTGATTATGTCTAATATCCCTAAGACAAAGAAGAACAGAGATGTCCAGAGACTTCCTAGTTAGGGGTTTGAGACCAACTTGAACACTACCTATGTGAAGGTAGTTGAAATTCTTGCTGATATGATCTTTGACGCTTTTCTCAGAAAGCATATGGATTTCTTCATTATCAGATCTGAGCTTGTAAGTTTGCTCAACGGTTTTGATGATGAAGTCTGATCGTTTGAAAAAGGATCCGTTTGGTTTGTAGATCTCAGCATGAGAGATTTTAGGGATTTCCCAGTTGTCAAGATCTTGATTGATATCTTCAAAATGAATTTCTTCTTTGAAGACAGATTTGGATAATTGATTGGATTGATGAGGATGATCGATAGAAGAAGAAGAGGGTTGGGAAGATCTGAAAGAAAGCTTAGAAGAGAAAGAGCGAAGCATCATAGAAGACAGACCTTCCTTACCCGTAAGTATCATCGCCATCACCTGGTTCTATAGAAACAGATAAATAAATTAGAAATATAAGTTAGGTTCTGCGTTGTTCTTAATAGTTGAGCAGTATAGATCTGGATCAGACTTAAGCCACCACAAAAAGAAACTAAACAAGGACATTAAAAATATTCAGAACTAAATGGCAGAAATAAAAACACAGGAATTAAAACAGGAGGCTCAGCCTTCCATAAACAGAATAATAAAACTGGAGGAAATATATTACATAAACATAGGTTACAAAAACAAAAGTCCTATAACCACCAATAAATTCAATCTTAGAGATACTTTCAAGCGTCTTGAGAAATCTACGGTCAAGCCCGTTACTATTAAAGACCTTCAATTTGAAGTCAATTCCCTCAAGACTGAGGTCAAAAGTCTCAAGCAAATCCAAAAAAGTCAGCAACTTATTTTGGAAAAACTGACTAAAAATTATGAAGAAGATGATTCTTCTATACCTGATTCCAATCCTGCTCCTAACGACAATTGCGAAGACTTTCTGGAGAATATTAACCAGGTCACCATTCAGAAATTCTTTATCCATGTTAAAATCCTCATTGGAGATTTTGTTCTCGAAATCCCTGCCCTCTTTGACACAGGGGCAGATTCCAGTTGTATCTCGGAGGGACTTATTCCCACCAGATATTTTGAGAAAACAACTGAAAAGCTCAGCGCTGCTGAAGGATCTAGACTAAAGATCAAGTATAAAATCCCCTCAGCTATCATAAAAAATGGTAGTCTTGAAATCGAAACTCCATTTCTGTTAGTCAGAAATTTGAGTCAAAAAATCATTATAGGGACCCCTTTCATTAAGAAACTCTTCCCCTATAATACTGACGAAAACGGCATCACTGTTCAGCATCTTGGACAACCTATCTTGTTCAAATTCTCTGAACCTCCCATAGATAAGACTTTGAACGTCATATCCTACAAGGAGAAGCAGATCAACTTCCTCAAGGAAGAAATCTCTTACAGAACCATTGAGGAACAATTGCAACAACCTTCTGTTAAATCAAGGATTGAGGATATTCTGGAAAATATTCAATCCAGCATCTGTTCTGATCTACCCAACGCTTTTTGGGAAAGGAAGAGCCATATGGTGGAACTTCCTTATGAAAAAGAATTTTCAGACAAACAGATCCCAACCAAGGCTAGACCTATTCAAATGAATGAAGAACTTCTTCATTTCTGCCAAAAGGAAATCAATGATCTCCTTGAAAAGAAACTTATTCGCAGGAGTAAGAGCCCTTGGTCCTGTGCAGCCTTCTATGTCAACAAACAAGCTGAGATAGAACGAGGAACCCCTAGGCTGGTTATTAACTACAAACCTCTCAATCAAGCCCTTCGTTGGATTAGATATCCTATCCCCAACAAGAAAGATCTCTTAGCCAGACTGCATGATGCTAAGGTCTTTTCAAAATTCGACATGAAATCTGGATTTTGGCAAATCCAATTGCAAGAGAAGGATAGGTATAAAACTGCTTTTACTGTTCCTTTTGGGCAGTATGAGTGGAACGTTATGCCTTTTGGGCTAAAGAACGCCCCTTCTGAATTCCAAAGGATTATGAACGAAATCTTCAATCCTTATTCCAAATTCACTATTGTCTACATTGACGATGTTCTAATCTTTTCCCAAACTCTTGATCAGCATTTCAAACATCTCAATACGTTCATCTCTGTAATCAAAAGGAATGGCTTGGCTGTTTCCAAGACAAAAGTCAGTTTGTTCCAAACCAAAATCCGATTCCTTGGTCACAATATCCACCAAGGAACCATCATTCCGATCAATAGAGCCATCGAGTTCACTGATAAATTCCCTGATCAAATCATTGACAAAACCCAATTACAGAGATTCTTGGGTTGTCTCAATTATGTTGCGGATTTCTGTCCTCGACTCAGTACCATAATCAAACCCCTTCATGATAGACTCAAGAAGGATCCTCCACCTTGGTCCGATATTCATACCAATGTGGTCAAACAAATCAAACTTCGTGTCAAGAATCTCCCTTGTCTTTCTAATCCTCAAGCTTTCAAAATTATTGAAACTGATGCCTCTGATATTGGTTTTGGTGGCATTTTGAAACAAAAGGTTTCTGACAAGGAACAAATTATTGCTTTTACTTCAAAACATTGGAACCCTGCTCAGCAGAATTATTCTACTGTCAAAAAAGAAGTTTTAGCAATCGTTTTGTCTATTTCAAAATTTCAATCTGATTTGATCAATCAAAAATTCTTGGTCCGGGTGGACTGCAAATCTGCCAAAGAGATTTTACAAAAAGATGTCAAAAACTTAGCTTCAAAACATATCTTCGCCAGATGGCAAGCTATTTTAAGTGTTTTTGACTTTGAAATTGAATATATAAAAGGATCTTCAAATTCTCTCCCTGATTTCCTCACTCGTGAATATTTGCAGGGCAGATCATAAGATGGCCTCCAAAGGCTCTTCCTCATCCAGAGGAAGAGGCAGAGGTTCTCACAAGAACAAAGGTATTACAATTTCTGACTTAATCCTCTCTGGGCCCACTGCCCATCAATCTGGACCCACTGTCCAAAATCAAAAATCTGAGCCCACTGCTCAAAATCAATCTCCCCAACCAAAACAAACCAAAGCAGATTATGCTTTATCAATTCCAACTCTCCTTGCCCTCAAACAAGCAGGCCTGGATAATGTTCCTCAGGGACTCATCAATTTACCCAAAAAATCCTGGGCTAGCATGACAGAAGAAGATGATGACCTTCAATAAAACCAAAACCTTAGCAACTCATTGCGGGAAAAAACCCGTTGTTGCTCAACCCAGTCAATCCAACCAAAATACCGGTTATCTAGCCAAAATAAACTCCAAATTCCAAACTTTTATTGAACCAGAATGGTGGGATAGCTCTGGAGGAGTCGACCTTGCCAACAAAATTGGCATTAAACTCTTCCCAAATCACCTTGATCCCATTCACCCAAACAAATCCCAAATTTTCTATGAGTTTATCCTTATAGATACAAACAGTGTAGAAATCAAACACTTTAGGGATAAATCTGATAACTCCCTTATCACTCATTCTACACTCCAAATTCTCCGTGTCCTTCGTCCCACTGACTTTGGACCTAATCCAAATGGTTACAAAAAATTCTCTCAGAACTTTGACCCTGTAGGTTTCAACTATTGGGACTATATAAAAGCTTGGGAGAATACAATCCTTGGTCTACAAAATCAGAATTTCAAACACTCTTGGCTCATTTATTTTAAATGGTCCAACAAATATTCTTTTCCAAATTGGTTTCACTCTTGGTGGGATTTCTTTGGACCTACTACGGAAATCTTTCCCTCTGAAGTTCTTGAGGGTTACAATCATTTTTTAAAGCATTGGAATAAAGATTTAAACAATTATCCTGATTGTTTGAATTTTTACACAATCTTTTCCCTTTCTTGGGTTTTTGCCTGGCGTTATGGTCTCAAGACAAAAGCCCAACCAATTCTCCACAAACAACCCTTAATCAAATGGTGGAAGGTCTTTGATGCTTCCAAAGCTCATAAGGAGAATGTCAATCAGTGGTTTAAGTCTAACCAAAAGTGCCTTAAGCATGCCAATCCGCAATCTAGTCTCTTGCTCAATCAAAAGGCCCACATCACAGCGGCCCTTGCAGGAGCTTCAACAGAAGAAGACTTGCTGAAGAATCTCCAAACAGCTCTGCAATTATTGAAAGAAAAAGAGCCAAAGGAGCAGGCCTCATCCTCAAAGGCCCCTCAGCAGAAAACTTCCTCACAATCTTCTTTCGGGTCAGATCTTATCCCGGAAACACTGGAATCAAGTGAAGATGACCTCTGCTAAAGCTTTGTCGTCTTTTATCATTATGCTTTGTAATAATTCAATCTCAATTATTGTATTCCACTGTAGCAACAGTAGAACTTTTTACTGTAGCAAATAGTGCCCGTCAAATAGTACCGTCTACCGGAACTATTCAACCGGAACTATTCAAACAGTGACCAAATTTTTCTTTAAATAGGCATCTTCTGAGCTTTGTTAGGCAGAGTTTGGCATAGCCTAGATAGAGAGTTATAGAGAGAGAAAACACTGAGAGTCCTTCTGTAAGTTCTCTTTCAGTTTTCCTTTCTTCAAGCCCCTCCGTGGTGGCGTCCTACTTCTCTTCTTAATCCTCATCTCATCCCCCTCCTTCTGCTTCCGACCCCCTCTTGGTATCAGAGCCTGATGGGGAAGTAGGAACATGCTAAATATGTTAGATATAAGTTATTTCTCTGTTCTGTTCTTATATAATTAAGCACTATGGTCGGGATCTGGACTGGTAGTACACTTTGAACTAAACTAAAATGAAAGCTCTTTTGAAAACCTTCTAGGATTATTACTATTCAGACTTATGATCATCTCTGCAGCGGAGGCGTTGAAGGCAGTAAGTCCCTGTGTGGCAGTAAGTCTATTGGCCATACTACAGACATGTTATTAAGTTCTGAATATTTTTAATGTCCTTGTTTAGTTTCTTTTTGTGGTGGCTTAAGTCTGATCCAGATCTATACTGCTCAACTATTAAGAACAACGCAGAACCTAACTTATATTTCTAATTTATTTATCTGTTTCTATAGAACCAGGTGATGGCGATGATACTTACGGGTAAGGAAGGTCTGTCTTCTATGATGCTTCGCTCTTTCTCTTCTAAGCTTTCTTTCAGATCTTCCCAACCCTCTTCTTCTTCTATCGATCATCCTCATCAATCCAATCAATTATCCAAATCTGTCTTCAAAGAAGAAATTCATTTTGAAGATATCAATCAAGATCTTGACAACTGGGAAATCCCTAAAATCTCTCATGCTGAGATCTACAAACCAAACGGATCCTTTTTCAAACGATCAGACTTCATCATCAAAACCGTTGAGCAAACTTACAAGCTCAGATCTGATAATGAAGAAATCCATATGCTTTCTGAGAAAAGCGTCAAAGATCATATCAGCAAGAATTTCAACTACCTTCACATAGGTAGTGTTCAAGTTGGTCTCAAACCCCTAACTAGGAAGTCTCTGGACATCTCTGTTCTTCTTTGTCTTAGGGATATTAGACATAATCAATTCCATGACTCCCTCTTAGGAACGGTTGAAACCAGCCTGAGTAATGGACCAATCTTTTTCAATTGCTTTCCAGATCTAACTGTCAGTCTGGAAGACAAAAACATCCTTGACGTTCTCTTCCTAAATATCAAGCTTCACGGCCTTGATATGAAAGAAGATTCCATACCCATCTCTTTGATCTACAGGGTTCAATACAAGGTAATGAACTCTATCAAATCTTATTTCTTGCGAACCAATTGTGAAAAATCCGGAGAAACAACTCTTTTCCTTACAGATTATGATAAGGCAAACGTTATTGTTCCCAAAACCATCCAATGGAGTGATATCACCCTTCCAGAGAAATGGTCTTTGGAAAAAGCTACTCCAGCCCAACCTGTTGAAACTCCTGAGTTTCGTAAAATCGTCCAACACCAATCTGGTCAAGTAGATCTTATCTTTGATAGGAGAAATTCCTTCTCTATCCCTAGATCTATTAGGACATCCTCAAATGATTTCCAATCTGCCATGTCCAGAAGATCTTTTTCTATGACTAGAAGGAACCAGCCTGAGTCTAGCGCTCGACCTTCCCTCTCACATGACGGATCTACTATCCATTTGGCTGGATATGTCAATACCACTCCTGTCAAGACTACCTATGACAAGAGTGATGAAGAACATCAATCCACCTTATCTCCAACGTATTCTTCTCTAGAAACCCCTGGAGAAACTTCTGATTTCATTGGAGCAATCACTACTGAATTCGTCATCGACAAGGAAAGTATCAAGGCAGATTTCTACTCTGACCGATGGACTCAGCAAAGAAAATGGTTCTTTGCAAAGTATCAGGGTGAAAAGAGAAAGAAGATCCAAGAGAAATTCTATGGGTTTCTTGAGAAAACCCAGCAAAACATCTTCTTTTTTGTTGGAGTAAAAGCAGTTTTATACCTATCCTTCTCTTGCAATTGGATTTGCCAAAATCCAGATTTCATGTCGAATTTTGAAAAGACCTTAGCATCATGCAGTCTGGCTAAGAGATCTTTCTTGTTGGGGATAGGATATCTAATCCAACGAAGGGCTTGATTGAGAGGTTTGTAGTTAATAACCAGCCTAGGGGTTCTTCGTTCTATCTCAGCTTGTTTGTTGACATAGAAGGCTGCACAGGACCAAGGGCTCTTACTCCTGCGAATAAGTTTCTTTTCAAGGAGATCATTGATTTCCTTTTGGCAGAAATGAAGAAGTTCTTCATTCATTTGAATAGGTCTAGCCTTGGTTGGGATCTGTTTGTCTGAAAATTCTTTTTCATAAGGAAGTTCCACCATATGGCTCTTCCTTTCCCAAAAAGCGTTGGGTAGATCAGAACAGATGCTGGATTGAATATTTTCCAGAATATCCTCAATCCTTGATTTAACAGAAGGTTGTTGCAATTGTTCCTCAATGGTTCTGTAAGAGATTTCTTCCTTGAGGAAGTTGATCTGCTTCTCCTTGTAGGATATGACGTTCAAAGTCTTATCTATGGGAGGTTCAGAGAATTTGAACAAGATAGGTTGTCCAAGATGCTGAACAGTGATGTCGTTTTCGTCAGTATTATAGGGGAAGAGTTTCTTAATGAAAGGGGTCCCTATAATGATTTTTTGACTCAAATTTCTGACTAACAGAAATGGAGTTTCGATTTCAAGACTACCATTTTTGATGATAGCTGAGGGGATTTTATACTTGATCTTTAGTCTAGATCCTTCAGCAGCGCTGAGCTTTTCAGTTGTTTTCTCAAAATATCTGGTGGGAATAAGTCCCTCCGAGATACAACTGGAATCTGCCCCTGTGTCAAAGAGGGCAGGGATTTCGAGAACAAAATCTCCAATGAGGATTTTAACATGGATAAAGAATTTCTGAATGGTGACCTGGTTAATATTCTCCAGAAAGTCTTCGCAATTGTCGTTAGGAGCAGGATTGGAATCAGGTATAGAAGAATCATCTTCTTCATAATTTTTAGTCAGTTTTTCCAAAATAAGTTGCTGACTTTTTTGGATTTGCTTGAGACTTTTGACCTCAGTCTTGAGGGAATTGACTTCAAATTGAAGGTCTTGAATAGTAACGGGCTTGACCGTAGATTTCTCAAGACGCTTGAAAGTATCTCTAAGATTGAATTTATTGGTGGTTATAGGACTTTTGGGAGGCCTATCTTCAAGAGTAGATCTGAGGCGTTCCAAATAGATTTTCTTTTCCTCAGGATCAGGGATAGAATTAATAGCTCTGAAGAGAAGATCTTGTTCATTGGTCAAGGTGTTGATAGACAAGGTATTGACGGAAGATGATGATTGAGAATCATCATTCTGAATTTGATTTAGGTCTTCAGAGACCTCAGAATCCGAAGGATTAGATTCTTCTTCATCAGAAGTTTGAATGAGAAGATTGTTGATCTTGTCTTCGATCTCAGGTTCAAGATGAAGCTCAGAGATTCTCCTTTTGAGTCTGCAATACCTGCTAATATGGCCCGACTTGCCGCAGTTGTAGCAGGTAACATCTTTTCCTTGAGAGGGTCTAGTCTCAGGAGGGTTTTTTGGAATTTGCGAAGATTGGGGTTTTGATCTAGGTTTAGGTTTCCTATGATCATTCCTGCTAGATCTCTTTCTCCATTGTTGTTTGGGAGGAGGATCTTGCTTTCTAGGTTTAGGTTTCTTGGGACAACCTTGAATTCCAAATTGTTCGCAGAAAGTACCCAAATCCCTGCGATTCTGAGACTTCTCCTTAGTGAGTTGCTGTTGGATTTTGTCATCCTGACAGATTTTGAGAGCAACTCTTTGAATGATTGCTATGAGCTGTCCATAACTAAGGGTGTGATATGGGATTTCTCCCCCCGGATTTTGGCTTCTAAGTTTCTCACGAACTTTGTCGCCAAAAGATTTAGGAAGACCAGCCAGGAATTTCTCTTTCCAGAAGGCTTGTTGGCTGTCTTCACGGGTGTAAACTCTGGTTAGGAAGGTATCTTTATACCACCTGCAACTTCAGCTTCTCAAACAAGTTATTCCTGAGACTCCGGAACCTCCTGAGACTCCGGAACCTACTCCGGAAGCAGTTTCTAACCCCACTATTACTGCTCCTCCTCCTCCAAAAACTCGTGGCAGTATGAGTGGAACGTTATGCCTTTTGGGCTAAAGAACGCCCCTTCTGAATTCCAAAGGATTATGAACGAAATCTTCAATCCTTATTCCAAATTCACTATTGTCTACATTGACGATGTTCTAATCTTTTCCCAAACTCTTGATCAGCATTTCAAACATCTCATTACGTTCATCTCTGTAATCAAAAGGAATGGCTTGGCTGTTTCCAAGACAAAAGTCAGTTTGTTCCAAACCAAAATCCGATTCCTTGGTCACAATATCCACCAAGGAACCATCATTCCGATCAATAGAGCCATCGAGTTCACTGATAAATTCCCTGATCAAATCATTGACAAAACCCAATTACAGAGATTCTTGGGTTGTATCAATTATGTTGCGGATTTCTGTCCTCGACTCAGTACCATAATCAAACCCCTTCATGATAGACTCAAGAAGGATCCTCCACCTTGGTCCGATATTCATACCAATGTGGTCAAACAAATCAAACTTCGTGTCAAGAATCTCCCTTGTCTTTATCTCCCTAATCCTCAAGCTTTCAAAATTATTGAAACTGATGCCTCTGATATTGGTTTTGGTGGCATTTTGAAACAAAAGGTTTCTGACAAGGAACAAATTATTGCTTTTACTTCAAAACATTGGAACCCTGCTCAGCAGAATTATTCTACTGTCAAAAAAGAAGTTTTAGCAATCGTTTTGTCTATTTCAAAATTTCAATCTGATTTGATCAATCAAAAATTCTTGGTCCGGGTGGACTGCAAATCTGCCAAAGAGATTTTACAAAAAGATGTCAAAAACTTAGCTTCAAAACATATCTTCGCCAGATGGCAAGCTATTTTAAGTGTTTTTGACTTTGAAATTGAATATATAAAAGGATCTTCAAATTCTCTCCCTGATTTCCTCACTCGTGAATATTTGCAGGGCAGATCATAAGATGGCCTCCAAAGGCTCTTCCTCATCCAGAGGAAGAGGCAGAGGTTATATATATATATATATATATATATAATATTATTTAGTTAGATTGGAGAAAGAGTGTCCAACCAGACACTGCTCAACCCGAAAAGCCCAAGGCATGTAAAGAGGCAAGATTGGCACAAACTCCTCGCCAACCTATACCTGGCCCTTACCAAAACTCCAAGCCAGGATTCCAAAGTAACACATGGCATAGGAATGCCCAGAGCGCTCCACCAACACAGGCGACACAGACAACTGCTTCACCAAATACAGCGCCATTAACTAAATTGAATGCGCCATTAAATGCAATTTTGCGGGCGATCAGCCAAACAAATGTCGTGCAGTATCCCCCGCCTCCTAGGCGGCCACCGACTAATGTTGATACCAACAGATGGTGTGAATTTCACAAGGCTTTAGGGCACACAACTGACAACTGTTGGACTTTGCGACGGGAGATTGATAAGTTAATTAAGGCGGGGCATCTTGCAAACTTTTTCAAGGACGCCTCTGTCCAGGAGCCCGCCAAGGCGGCTCAGGGTGACAAGGGAAAAGGCAAAGAAGTGGTGGAAGAATTAGGCGACCCCGTGGGGGAGTGTGCGTCTATAGCAGGCAGATTTGATGGTGGTGAACTTTCCAGCAAGGCTAGAAAAAGACATGTGGCAACAGTACATTCAGTTCACCAGGCATATGAAGGAGCATGCTGGTTGAATCATTCACCCATCACGTTCACTCCCCAAGATTTTGCTCATGTAATCCCACATGACAATGATCCAATAGTAGTGACAATCAGGATCAATAATTATAAAACTAAGAAAGTGTTCTTGGACCAGGGTTCTTCCGCTGACATTATTTATGGCGATGCATTTGATCGTTTGGGTCTTAAGGAGTCATACCTCAAGCCTTATCGAGGAACTCTGGTGGGATTTACAGGCGATCGAGTAAGCGTGCGAGGTTATGTGGAAATCCCAACTGCTTTTGGCGAGGGAGAATTCGTCAAGAAGTTTCAAGTCAAGTACCTTGTTCTTGCGTGTCGAGCAAACTACAACGCCTTACTAGGGCGGGATACGCTCAACAAGTTACAGCTCATTTGACCGTAAAGTATCCAGCGTGTAATGGAAAGATAGGAATTCTCCGTGTTGATCAAAACCAGCAAGAGAATGTTACCTCAAGAGTGTGGCTCTCTATGGGAAGAAAGCCGCCAAAGAAAGTCATAGAATCACTGGAATTTTCCCACGGGAAGGTTTTACTTTGGATCCAAGAGATGATGATGAAGATTTTCGCCCTCAACCGCTGGAAGAAACAAAGTCAGCAAGAGTCCAGGACAAGATATTAAGAATTGGAAGTAGCTTATCAAAAGATCAAGAAGACCGGTTGATCGCCCTGTTGGGCGACAATTTAGATATGTTTACTTGGACAATCAATGATGTACCTGGAATAGACCCAAGTGTAATCACTCATAAGTTGGCCATACGTCCAGGAGCGAAACCAGTCGTACAGGCACGATGACGAATGGGTGAAGAGAAAGATAAGGCGGTACAGGTAGAGACCAATAAGCTTATGAAGGCTAAGTTTATTCGTGAAGTACAGTACCCAACATGGCTACTCAATGTTGTGATGGTCAAGAAAGCTAACAGAAAATGGAGAATGTGTACTGATTATACAAGTTTAAACAACGTATGTCCCAAAGATTCTTATCCATTACTCAATGTTGATAAGTTGGTGGATGGGGCTTCAGGGAATGAACACTTGAGTCTCATGGATGCATATTCTGGCTACAATCAAATCATGATGCACCCTCCAGATGAAGAAAGCACGACGTTCAAGACCAATCAGTCTAATTATTGTTACAGAACCATGCCTTTCGGGTTAAAGAATGCGGGCGCCACATATCAACGCCTGATGGACAAATTTTTTGCAAATCAAGTTGGAAGAAACATGGAGGTGTACGTGGATGACATGATAGTTAAGTCTCCAATGGCGGGAGATCATGGTGAAGAATGTTCCTTCGGAATTCAAGGGGGGAAGTTTTTAGGATTCATGATAACATCAAGGGGAATAGAAGTAAATCCAAACAAGTGCAAGGCGATTTTAGACATGAAAAGCCCGGCTAATGTCAGAGAAGTACAACGATTAACAGGACGTTTGGCTGCTTTGTCTCATTTCCTTCCTATGGCGGGTGACAAAGCAGCCCCGTTCTTTGCATGCTTAAAGAAAAACTCATCATTTCAATGGACTGACTTGTGTGAACAAGCATTCACCAAGTTAAAAGAATTATTAGCAACACCGCCAGTCCTATCCAAGCCCACTCCAGCTATTCCCTTAATTCTATACCTGGCGGTCACTGACAAGGCGGTCAGCACAGTATTGTTGCAAGAAGAGAAGATGAAATATAAAATCATCTACTTCGTCAGTCATACTTTACAAGGTGCTGAAGTAGGATACCAGAAAATAGAAAAGGCGGCTTTGGAAATTTTGAAAACGGAAAGAAGACTCAAACCATATTTTCAGAGTTTTCAAGTCAAAGTAAAAACTGATGTCCCGTTAAGACAAGTATTGCAAAAGCCAGGTTTATCAGGGCGCTTGGTCAGCTGGTCAGTAGAATTGTCAGAGTATGATATCCACTACGAGCCAAGGGGTACTGTCACAATCCAAAGTCTAATTAATTTTGTGGCGGAGATGACGACTTCCGAGGGCGAGGGAGTAAATGGCGAATGGATCTTATCTGTTGATGGATCGTCAAATGATATTGGAAGTGGGGCGGGTGTTACCATTGAAGGCCCAGACAAAATGACAATTGAGCAATCACTGAAGTTTGAGTTTAGGGCACGCAATAATCAAGAAGAATATGAAGCTTTGATCGCCGGTTTGAGACTCGCCATTGAATTAGGGGTCCAGAAGTTTTTCATAAAGGGCGATTCGCAGTTGGTGGTTAAACAAGCCAAAGGAGAATATCAGGTGAAAGATCCACAACTTTCCAAGTATTTGGAGGTTGTTCACATATTAATGATGGCTGTCAAAG
This sequence comes from Lotus japonicus, assembly GCF_012489685.1. NCBI lineage: Eukaryota > Viridiplantae > Streptophyta > Magnoliopsida > Fabales > Fabaceae > Lotus > Lotus japonicus. The sequence continues at coordinate 30,994,469 of NC_080041.1, forward strand.
AGGTTAGGATAGAACATATCCCAAGAAGTCAAAATGAACGGGCAGACGTATTGGCAAAATTGGCAAGCACGGGCAGATTGGGCAAATTATCAAACAGTAATACAAGAAACTCTTCCCCGCCCTAGCATTGACCTAGTAGAAATAAAGGTAAAAGCAGTAAAAACAATAGCCGAAGGCGAGATATCGTGGATGGAGTCAATCAAAGCTTTTCTCTAAAATCCTCCAAATGAAGACACTTTGAATACAAGAGAGAAGCGAAGAGAGGCCAGTTTTTACACATTAGTGGGCACTGAACTATATAGGCGAGGAATAATGTCACCATTACTGAAGTGCGTGGACATGAAGGATGCTCAAAGTATCATGGTGAAAGTCCATGAGGGTGTGTGCTCCAGCCACATAGGAGGGCGATCTTTGGCAGTCAAGGTTCTGCGAGCAGGGTTTTATTGGCCAACGGTAAAGAAAGATTGTCTAGAATACGTAAAAAAATGTGCCAAGTGTCAAGTTTTTTTAGATTTGCATAAAGCCCCGCCAGAGCAATTAACAAAAATGATGGCACCATGGCCATTCGCCATGTGGGGGACGGACATCTTAGGTCCATTTCCAGTGGCAAAGGCACAAATGAAATACATAGTTGTGGCGGTGGATTATTTCACCACATGGATAGAAGCTAAAGCACTGGCGACCATTACAACCGCCAAGGTCAGGAATTTCCTTTGGCGAAGGATAATATGCAGGTTTGGTGTTCCTATGGCATTGATAATGGACAATGGGACTAAGTTTACTAGCAATTTGACAAGAGAGTTTTGTGCGGATCTTGGGATTTAAATGAGGTTTGCATCGGTGGAGCATCCTCAAACCAATGGGTAAGCTGAATAAGCAAACAAAGTAATTCTAAATGGTTTAAAGAAAAAGATAGATGAAGCGAAAGGCTTATGGGCTGAAGAGCTTCCAGGCGTCTTATGGGCTTAGAACACGACAGAACAAACAAGCACCAAAGAAACGCCATATCGGCTGACCTATGGGATATATGCTATGTTACCTGTGGAAGTCGAAAATCAAAATTGGAGAGTATCAAGGTTCAATGAAGAAGAGAATGGGGAAAACATGATTGCTAATTTGATCTTGCTACCAGAAGAGCAAAGAGAAGCCCACATAAGGAATGAAGCGGGCAAAGGGAGGATCGCCCGGAAGTATGCAACGAAGGTGGTTCCAAGGATCATGAAGGCTGGAGACATAGTGCTTCGGAAAAGAACAATGGCCACCAAACATAACAAACTCTCGCCAAACTGGGATGGACCTTTTAGGGTCATTGGAGACATGGGAAATGGAGATTATAAGCTGGAACAGTTGGATGGCAAGAAAATTCCTAGAACATGGAACGCCTCACACTTGAGGCAATATTTCAGTTAAAAAGAATGAACAAAGAAGTCACACTTTTTTTTCCTCAAGGAGGTTTTTAATGAGGTGACAAATGTAAAGAAAGGGATGATAGTTCCCATGTTTTGAAAATCAATGAATTTTTTTTCTAAGTGATTCTAGTTTATTACTATTCCATACGTATAAGAATATTATATGGCGTGAAGAGCCTCAAGGTACAAGCTACCGCGAATAAGTCTTTCGGAATAAGAAAACGTCGCCACTGAGTACACAAAGCCTTGGCAATTCTAGTGGCCTCTAGAAACCAAGCCTCGTCGATAATTCGACTAAGGTAATATAAACCTAAGCCTCATGATTAAAGCTTAAGCCATTGAAAACTCGGTAAATAACAACAAATAACGCCAACCAAAAGCAGTGACAACACAATTGAACGAAATGGACTTCATTTAAATAAAAGGGGCGCGGCCCATACATATGAAAATAAAATTAGGCGAAGCCCATTACAAGACAAAGCGGGAATGGGCACAGCCCGATAACAAAACAAACAAAATAACATTAAACTAACTTAAGCACGATCTTCATTGTTGGTAGTGTTTTCTTGATTCACAGAGGCATTGGGATTTTTTCCTTCTTCCTCGCCATTATCACCCTCGCCATTGTCATTCTCACCATCTTCTTCCTCCAACTCACTTTCGGAATCAAACTTGGGAAGAAGGTCAAGATCAACATCATCATGGCCAACTACTTGGCCATCTCGAATCTCTTTTAGAAAGCCAATACGGGAAAGATCAAACCCAGGCTCCACAACACTTATTTGCTCATTAGCCTTAACAAAGCCTTCAGCAAATTGATGAGAAGCACGCCCAAGGATAGAGGCCTTCAGGCGCTCGTATTTGCTTGCCACCTTTTTGCACTTCATTTAAGCAGCAGTGTGTTTAGCATCGATTGTGTCTTTCAGAGACTTTGTCTTCTGAAGGAGCAAGTCCAAGGTCGCCAATTCCTCACTAATTTTGGGGCATTTTTCCTCGCTCGCAGGCGGTCTTCCATTCAGCCACTTTCCTCTCAAGACGATGCTTGGCCGAATGAATGTCCTTCACATATTAAACCATCCCCGCCACATTACTGGCGGCCAGAAGGGCATGATGGATGGCTACAGAAGCAATGTTTGGGGGACCCTGGCCAGCAACATCTTTATGGAGCTTGTTATCAAAAGTTCGGTTCATAAAGTCCAAACCATCAAAGGGAGGGTCGGACAAATTTAGCAATGCAGGAGGAACATCGCCTCCAACGGCTGAGCTAGAGCCAGCATGAACAAATGGCGTTAGTGGGCGATCAATCAACGCATTTGAATCCTGATGGGGTGGCGGGAGATTGGCACCTCCCTTCTTTTTCTCAACAACCGGTTTGACCTTAGAAGTCGGGTCGGATTGATTCAAGTTCGCCTGGTGCAAAGATTTGTCACCAGTGGTTTTTTCAGAAGCGCCAGAGGTTCTTTGACGCTTGGGTTCCCGGTCATTACCCACGGCAGAGTTATCTTCAAGGCGGGCATCTTGCCTTCTTTTCTTCTCAATCTCAGCAGCAACCTTTTTTCTCTCGATTTCAGCAGCAACTTGGCCGAGATACTCTTTCATTTTCAAAGGGCTAGCGTCAACCTTGCTTTTACCCATCTTAGCTACGCGGGAAAAACACAAGTTAGAAACAGTGAACAGATGATGAAGGAAAGTTGCACATAAAGATCATTAACTTACTAAAAAATTGATTCAAAGTGCCAGTTTTGGACGCCTCAATCAAGTCATGACCAGAGAATGTTGGCAACGATTGAAGATAATCGGCGACCTCTCGCTCGGAGTCATCCAAGGCCTCATTAGAAACATAAATTTTCCGGCGAGGATTTCTTGTCCAGTAAAAAGGAAAAAGAGGGCAATTGTTGGAATCCCTGAATAGATTGCTCATCTCGGGCGATTCAACAATCTTAAAGAATTTTTTCTGCCAGACTTTGTAATGACTTTTGAGGGCGGTAAACCGGCTCATTTTCTTACGAGCAAGGAGAGGAACCCACTTGATTGAGGTGGGTTTCTTAGTAACAGATTTATAAAAAAGAAAAAAATAAAGGATAAGTTGGCGTGAAGCTCAGATGCTCACACAAGATTTCGAAACAACGTATAAAGCCCCAGGCATTGGGCTGAAGTTGGCAATGCGCCACATTCAAAAAAGACAGAACATGACATATGAAAGGGGAAAAAGGTAGTTTAATATTAAGATCATTAAAGAAATAACCATACACATAGAAGAAATCAGGCGATTCATCTGACGTCTCCTTTCGTAAGGTGACACAGTCATCCTCGCCACAAGGGAGAATGTTTAAACGCAAATCATCATTGCAAGAAGTGGCGGGGTTCACTTTTGTAAACCCTTGGGCTGATATTCGATGGAAGTTGATACTCCCAACGCTACCCCAAATGGAACGCCATAAGCACTTATCCTCAATCAATTGAACATTTGTTTGCCATTCGGGCGAGGATAGACCGTCGTTCGAAGAAAGAATGGAATCGACGAATCCGGCGGGACCAGACTCATCTCGAATAGAGGGCGAGTCAGGAATTACGACACAGATGGTGAAGACATTTCACCACCTGATGAAGGAGAAGAAACCTCTAAAGACGAAACACTAACACTATTCAGGGACATCCTGGGTATTCTCATACAAGAAGATGAATGGTTTGAAGATAGAAGATGAACAGAGCGAAAGATGGAAGAAAAAGAAAGCAAAAACAGGAAAGTAAGAAACAAGGGACTCACAGGAGGAAAGGTCGTAAGAGTAGATGAAAAGAGCGGGGCCAAAGGGAAACACCGCGCAATGACGGCGGCCGGAGCAAACGAACTGAATCAGAAGTCGGAGAAACTTGACCTTTGAAGAAAGAAAGAAAAGTTTCAAGCTTTTAACAATCGGTGAAAAGTAAAAAGGAGAATAGGAGAAAAGGGAGGTTTTACAATCGGTGAAAAGTAAAAAGGAGAAGAGGAGAAAAAGGGAGGTTTTATAAGTGAAGAATGAGGAGAGAGAATGAACGGAAAAAAGATTGCATGTGAAGCGACGGGTGAAGAGAGAGAATGAGTGGGAAGAGGTTGAATCGACGTGTTAGGAAAGATTTTGAAAATATTAGAAAAGATTCGAAGAGATATTGAAAGGTGAAAGGGTATCTCATGATCCTAGGTTTACACTAAACAAGACAACTCCTCGAGACGCACGCACGTGCAAATCACATTCATTACTAATGATGGCAAAATCTGGGAAAATGTGAATTGCACGTGCGTGCGTCTCGAGGAGTTTTCTTGTTTAGTGTAAACCTAGGATCATGAGATACCCTTTCACCTTTCAATGACGTAACCAGTCATCCATAATATCAAATAAATCATTTTCATCTTTGGTAAATTTACCAAGAGCTATAGTCATAGTGATCCTCCTATTCAACTACTTCAACAATTTTCGAACACCTCATAATATTTTCAATAGGAAAGATTTTGAAAATATTTGAAAAGATTCGAAGAGATATTGAAAGGTGAAAGGGTATCTCATGATCCTAGGTTTACACTAAACAAGACAACTCCTCGAGACGCACGCACGTGCAAATCACATTCATTACTAATGATGGCAAAATCTGGGAAAATGTGAATTGCGTGTGTCAGTAAAAAGATGTGATTGACGTTTGATTGATATGTGATAGAAGATCGCCAGGCAATCGTCGGAACCTTGACATAAGGGATTGACTTAAGCGAAGACACGTGGCAGTACGTAAATAGGGCGCCATAATCAAGGCGCCACTAACCAATCATGAAGACAAGGTGTATAATCTTGTCATATGATCTTATTCTTTTCACGACCAGAAAGTGACGACTTCACCAAACCAACAGAATGACCGGAAATCTCGCTCAGGCGACACGAGTAGCAGGAAACGGAACTCTCATAAAGCATGATAAAGACATTTCAACTCAAGTATATTGGGCCTCATATCTTGGGGGCTTGTGGACCGGGCGGGACACAAGCTACCCTATGCCCGCCCATGACTCCAACGGAATAGGGCGGGGTATCGGTTTATGATGGAACAGGCGATGAAGGATGGTTCGGTGATTATTTGACTTGCTGGTGGTCCCTACTACCAGCTGGAAGATTCTTTTGGGTTTGTCTTATTTGCATAGGGATTTGGGCCTTGATTGTAAGGCCCAAATGTAAGAACAATCTAGATGAGGACCACACCCACTATAAAAAGGGGGTCCTTACCTTGTATCTGACACATTTTGATAATTAATGAGAATATTCCTTATTGTTGCATCATTCTTACTATTTGTGCTCTGCCAGGGTTTAGTCTTTGTACCTCATATACCTAAGTAAGCTCTAGTACGGAGCAAAGTCTATATGAATAGGAGAGTGGAGAGATTTGGAGTGCAGAGAATATGTACTAGCAGCGAACAGTTAAGTGCTAAGTCAACTGAACTTACTTAAAAAAAACAGTTAAGTACATAAAATAAGTGAACCTCCCCTCACCACACCACAAGACACTATTCAACTAGCTAGTTGATTGTTCATGAATCTGAATCATTAACGTGGGTACTTTCCTTCAATTCTCAACCACTAATTTCTTAATTACTTTATATCATTAACGTTGGTATTTATTTTTGAGTAAGAAATGTCCGCTATGTACAGTGTATGCAGCTAGCTAGTTAATTTTCAGTTCCAACTACTAAACCTCTGCAATCAAGTTTGTGACCAAAGGCAATGGAGCTGAAGGTGAATTGAAGGAAAGTACCGACGTAATAGATATCCATATACCGTTATAATCATAATAAATATGTGCGATCCAAAGAAGTAATCAATGGTATCAAAATACAAGAGAGTTACTCCTTATTTACTGGAGAAGCAAGCTAATTTCACCCATGTACTAATGGAGTAATGGGCGAGGCATGCATATCTTAGTCTAATTATGTAAAAACCCCTCTAATGGTAAAATACAAGTGTAAACTTAATCCTGAATCTTAAGTAGCCACATGTCCAATATACATGCCAAAAGAAAATACAAACAAGAGCTCAAAAAAGCTAAAGTCCTGTATGAACCAGAAATACAAGTAGAAAAGAAAGAACAATGCGAAAATGGTAAATTACTAACCATATAACTTATATGGAATTCATGTTTTGAACAATAAATCCTATAAGTCTTCTAGTGTGATTCACCTCCTATCTATGCATGTATCATATTGAGAAAAAAGTCTTTTTGCAAAAGTTTTAACGCATAATTCAAAAAACAAAACTTTGGCTCAATTTGGGTGGTTTTTAGTTTTATGTTTTGAAAATTTGAAAAACCAAAACTAGTTTTCACTTTTATAAATATAGTTTTTGTTTTTTGTGGTATTGAGTTTTAAAAAATTTATTGTCAACTTTATAAATCCACAATAGTCAAAACAATTATCAACTTTGTGAATTCACAATAATGGGGGCCAGATATCAGCAGTGGTAGAGTTTTGATATTACCTAGCAACGGTGACAGTGGTAGTTGTGGTGGTGGAGGGTGCTGGTGGCAGCAATGACAGTGGTGGGGAGGTGGCTGCAGTGGTCGTGTTGGGGGTGGTGACGCAAGTGGAGGTGGTAAAGCAGGTGGTGGTGCCAACGTCGATGGTGGGGGTACCAGTGTCGATGGTGGTGGTGGTGACGATGGAGGTGATTGTAGTGACAATGATGGTGTTGTTGTTCTATCCAAGAACATAAAAGTGAGGTATGGTACCTAGAGTGTAAGGATCGTGATGTGAGAATCAAGGGAGAACAAGAGCGTAACCGCTTAGAGATAGAAAGTAACTTAATTTCAAGTTTGTTATTTCTCAAATGAGCTAAGAGTCCCTTACAATTGGTAACCGTCCCCTATTTATAGATTTGGGGTTGGGCCTGCTGCCCCTAACTTCTCTTAATAGGCCAGTTGGGCCTCCTGGGACGGGGTCCAATTTCCTGGCTTGTGCGTCACCCTGGGCTAGCGTCCCTGGGCGAGGGACCCTGGGGTCTCGCCCAATCCACAAGTCCACAAGACACCGAGCTCGAAGCATGAGATCTGAGAGTGTCTTTAAGAAAAAACCTAGGGTGACGATCATGAGAGAAACTAACTAATGCTAGAGTCTGGTGACCCAAACAATTGTCAGCAGGGCTTGGTAACTAAAGCCTAAGACTAATATTTAAAGTAGGTCGACAACATGGTATAATGGATAAAGTTAAATTCTGCTTCGTTTAGCAGATCTTTCCAAGTCCACAAGTCCATAGCTGACCTGCGGCGAGTGAGTTCGGATTCTCCGCCCTACTGAAGCCATGTTCGCCGTGAGTCCTGGTGACCTGACACGTGTAAGCCGTATGTTATATATCCAAGAAATTCCTAGGTCGCGAACGTTTAGGTCAGCAGCTCTGCAAATTCTTGACCTTCATTCCCGAAGCGCTTCGTTTCCCAATCCTAACGAAGTGTTTACCACCGGCAAAGGAATTAATGATTGACGACAATTTCAAGTTTCCAGGTAATAACTTCATGAGACCGTTCTTAGACATAAATAGAAGTAGTCGTACTACTTTCGATCTTCAGAATATCAACAATCCTTCCTGAGAGATGGCATCCATGGAGACTTTATTGAGAGTTTTGAAGGAAGAAGTCTTCGAGCAAGATTTGTACCGTGTATTCTGGACGAAGACGACTGACAACCAGCGTGTCAGGAGGTTAACATGTCTCCTGCTGGCGAAGAATACAGATCCCATGTTGGAGGTTGGGCTTCGTATTTTCATGGATTTGTCGGATGAGATGTGGGACCTTCTGGAGCGCCGTTCGAGAGTGGATACGCTGATCTGGGGGCTTGAGATCTCACTCTCGCTATTAGAGTGTGAGGAGGAAAAGAAGGAGGAGAGGGAGGAGATTGTGGCGGACTTGGCTCCACTGAAGACTCAGAGGAAGGGTCTTGACGCAGACATGGCTGTCATCCGCCGCCGATATAGTAGGATGAGGGAGACCCCTCCATTTTAAATGTAACTCAAATTTATCTAATGGATAAGATGACCTTGCTTTAAGACTGCATGTTTTAATAAATGGATGAGTAGATAAATAGTAGACGAATGAACGAATGAATGAAGGAATAAATAATTGAATGAATGAATGAGCAAATAAATAAATGAACGAATGAATGAGCAAATAGATAAATGAATGAATGAATGAGCAAATAAATAAATGGATGAATGAATGAATGAGCGAGTTTGGCGACCCGCTATGTGTCTCGCTTTACGTTACGTTCGCCGTTTAGCACGCGTCTCCAATGCTTGATTCCGAGTTTTGTGTGAATAACCTTGAGAGTGTGCTTGGTATAACTAGGACTTTCGCTCAGTTTTGGACTGAGGCTTTATTCACACGCATTTTTCCCGTAAAATCAGGTGTGGCCCCGCCAGCTTTATTATGCGAGGACTTATCGTTGCTCGGGACCCATATGGCCATTGGGTTGCCCGAGGCTTTAGCCTAGTTAAAAATGCTCGCCCGCTTTTCGGGAAGACTTGACTCGCCCATATTTCGGGGAGGTTCTTGAGATAAGAAGCTTATCCGCACACGTCGCCAACGGGTGGCTACAGTCAGCGCCGGACTTTCCGGAGCGATCCCCAGACATCAAGGTCGTGTTGGGATCGCCACCTTCAAGGAATTTTTCCCACCAGGCTGCCGTCTCAATTCAGTGTGATTGAAATGGCTTGATACAATTTTTGTATTTTCAATCAGACATTATAGTCAACAAACTCCCGAGATGGAGAACAAGAACGTGTCTTTGTTCTTAATCCGTCAGTCTTCGTGAGTCGCATTCAGCTGCTCGCCCTCGTGCCAAGCCGGGCTCTTCCTCAAGCTTCAACTGTAATAGTACCTCAAGCTCGCCGCATTCCAAGACCGCGGCACCCGCCTCCCGTCTAAGCTTTCAAGGTGATAGGCCCCCTTCACTAATACCTCCAAGATCCTGTAAGGGCCCTCCCAGATCGAGTTTAACGTGTTTCCCGTGTTCCCGGTTCGTTTCTTAAGCACTAAATCCCCCTCCTGCATCGCCCTTAGGCGAACCTTCGTGTCATATTTCGCTGCGGCCCGCTGTTTCATTGCAGCCTCTCTGATACGAGCCTCGTCTCGCCCGTCTTCTTGGCCCGTGCCCAAGAGAGTTGCCTTCCTGAATCTTGGCAGTCTTCAAAACGTCGCATCCTTCTGACTCCAACTAAAGAGGTCAAAATTGTCCTCTACTAGCTTTTCCAGGCGCCTTTCTCGATTGGTCGTGAGCCTGGGCTCGATTGCGAGCACGCCTCTGCTGAATTTATACCTCTCCAAACCTTCTATTACGTTCCCCCATCGCTCCTCTGCATGTGCCTCCGTGAATTGCCCGTCTCTTCCTGTCCTGTCATCTAGCCTTCTCTGACCTTGGCTGTTCCTCAACCTTTCTATCTTTCGATCGATAATTCGCTCCAACCTTCCTGGTCCATTTCACCTCTGATCCTGCACGCCCGGGCCATCTTGTTCGCCCTCTAAAAGCTCAATCTCGTGGCACCTGTGCCCCTCACCGGCCCCCTTTTTTCCATACAAACTAAAAAAGTTGTTATAGCACTCTCTTGCTCTCCTCTGATCAACCACGATTTTCCCCACCTTTCCGCAGATTAGAGGATACTTCACCGCCAGGAGAGCCGTTGAAATCACCGCGCAAAGACGGTTGAGCGTGTTCCGTCCAATAATGACACTGTATCATGCCACGACCTGCAATACCAAATACCTTACACGCAGAAGCTTGGCGTTTTCATCAACACCAAAAATCGTATCCAAATTCAGGTAGCCGCGCACCCAGACCTGCTCCCCTGCAAAACCTACCAGGCTCCCTGTGTACGACATCAAATCCTTGTCCGTCAACCCCAACTGTTCAAATTCATCTCCGTAAATGATATCCGCAGAGCTGCCCTGGTCCAAAAGCACCCTTTGTACATTAAAGCCATTGATTCTTACCATCACTACCACCGGATCCTCTCTGTGCGTCTCAATCCCCTCAAAATCTGTCGACGATATCACTGTATCTGGGTGTTGGCGACCAAATTGAGCTGGATACTCCTGTACCGATGCTACTGCCTGCGGACGCTTCCGGCTCGCCGTCGACGTGTTGTCGCCTCCGCCGAAGCCTTCTGCGATTGTGTTGATCGTTTCAATTGATGTCCTAACATCGTCGTTGAAAGCTTCTTCAACTTCTTTCTTTCCCGCCGCATTCATCTCCCTCTTACCTGCTACTGGCGCTCGCCAACGGCTATTCTGTTGGTCCCTGTCTGATTCGCGATCTGTAGCTCGTGGTCGCCTCACCCTGATCAGCCTTTCGACTTCGCCCTTCAACACGAAATAGTCACTGGTGTCATGGCCTTTCAAATGATGATATTCGCACCACTTTGCTTGTCCTTCCTCCTCTTGCCGTGAATCAATTTCGTTTTCGCCGTTCTCAGCTGCTGGTGTCACCTCTACTAACTGGAGCAACTTTGCCAATTCCTCATTCGAGCACCTCTCCGGCTTTCCTCGCCAGCGAGGGCTGGTTATCCGCCGCGGGCGCTGACGCTCAATGTTCTCTTTTCTCGAACAGAGTTGCTTTCCTTCAAATTTTTCAGCAAAATGCTCGACCTCCTTAACCCTTCGTCTATTATCTGTTTCCTTCCCCTGTATCCGTTTTCTCGCCAGCGATGCATCCCTTCGGCTGTGTACCTTTTCTGCCTTTACACGTTTCCTCGTGAATGTGTCGTCCTCCTCTTCTAGGATGTAGGCACTCGCCCGGGCGCGAACCTCTGTCACCGAGCGCGCTGGTTTCCTACTCAGCTTGCAGTTTAGCTTCCCCGGCGAAAATCCACTTTTGAAAGCGCGCACGCATGTCCGAGGTTCCGACTCCTCGAATTTCGCGGACGCAGCACTATACCGCTTCACGTATTGCTTCAAGGTTTCTCGCTCCCTCTGTCGAATATCGAACAGATCTTCGATCTTGCTTGCAGAGAACTGGACGAGGAATTTTGACGAGAAGTCGCGGAACTTCGCTATGGATCCCTGAGGCAGGGTCACAAACCAAGCCATTTCCGCACCCTGAAATGTAGATGGAAGCATCCTGCACTTTACCGCGTCAGAAGCTGCGCTCATCGCCATCTTCACATTGAAATGAAGCAAATGATCTTTTGGATCAGCTTGCTCGTACGTTTCCAATACAAGGCTTCTCATGTCATCCGGTATGGTCACCTCTCTCACCACCGCTGAGAACGGCTTGACCTTCGCAGCGGCTTCGGCCTCCTTCTCTTCTTCAACCCACTACCTGAGGCGATAATACTCCAATTGCTCCTGCAGACAATCGTTTTGCAGCCTTATGTTACCACCTTGCGCATGGCGCGCTTCTTCGCGGCGCAGTCTCCCTATCCTTTCGCAGCGCGGTGAGGAATCGTGCCCCTGCTCCAGCTCTTCGTTGCTCCGTCGGTGATGTGACTTCATCAGGTTTTGTCAGCGAACCAAGAATTCAACCAAAAAACGAAGAGAATCACACAGAAAATCGAACTTCTCTCAACCAAATCACAATCCACGTAGTCCGGGAATCGAAATCTACCGATCCCCACAGACGGCGCCAAATGTTCTATCCAAGAACATAGAAGTGAGGTATGGTACCTAGAGTGTAAGGATCGTGATGTGATAATCTAGGGAGAACAAGAGCATACTGCTTAGAGAGATAAAGTAACTGAATTTCAAGTTTGTTATTTCTCTAATGAGCTAAGAGTCCCTTACAATTGGTAACCGTCCCCTATTTATATATTTGGGGTTAGGTCTGGCGCCCCTAACTTCTCTTAATGGGTCAGTTGGGCCTCCCGGGAGGGGGTCCAATTTCCTGACTTGTGCGTCGCCCCGGGCTAGCGTCCCTGGCCGAGGGACCCTGGGGTCTCGCCCAGTCCAGTTGTGGTGGAGGGAGTTTTACCTGCTGGTCGTGATGATGATGGTGGTCGCAACGACGTGGTGGTTGTGGTGGTGGGGATTGTGGTGGTGGAGATGGTGGTTGCAATGGAGTCGGTGGTGTTGTTGGAGGGTGGTGGTGGGAGTGACAACAGTAGTGGTGGCGGCGAAGGTAGAGGTGGTGGTGGCAATGGTAGCAATGGTGTCGTTGGCAGTGGTTGTGCGGGGGCGGTGAAGGTATTTGTGGTGGCGACGACGATGGTGGTGGTGGTGGTGATGGTGATGAAGTTAAATGTTATTGAAACTAAAAATCATTATCACAAAACATATTTTGTGGTTTTGAAAAACAAGATAAAACAGTTTTGAAAATCAATAAAAGCTCACTTCAGCTCCATTTTTTACCGAACACGTTTTGTTTTCAAATTTACATTTAAAAACATAAAACTGAAAATTGATAACCACCCAAAACATATAGGTGTAGTACTATAGGTACTTTTTGTGTTGTTACTCAATAAAATATTTACGCTCCCACTTTTTTAATATTTATTAATCTCATAGAATTCACTCAGAACATCTTTACATTTTACTTTTTACAACTCCCAATAATGTACATCATCTACATCATTTTATTAATTTTTACTCCAACCTAACAACTCTTGAGAGTTTATATAAAAAAATTATTTTATTAATTGCAAGTTTTATTTAAACTTTTTACATTAAGCAATAATAAATGTAAACACACTTTTCATGACTAAATTGAGTATCTACTCTCACATACCCTCACTAGCCATGTTGGAATTAAAAATATGCTCCAATGATAATAGATATTGGTGGGAGTATGTATTTGACATTACATACTCCCCCATTGGAGAGGCTCTCATATTCTATTTTTTAATCTACATGTCAAGATATAAGTGGAAAACAATAAAAACTGCATTGGAACAATTAAGTTTTGTCCTAATTCAAAACTCTTTTCTCTTTGGATTTTTCTCTTTACACTTTGAGCTTTGGACAATAAACGCACTTTTTTTTTTGAAAGAGACAATAAACGCACTTAATTTGGGCAAAATAATACATCGACATCATATGGGAAAAAAAATGACCAACTAGAAAAGGGAATCACAGTGAAGAGCTTAAATTAAAGAACAAATCATATTAACACAAAAAAATATTGCATTAAAATGGTAACAAGTTGTTGTGAGTCACAATAATAAGTTAATAAATTAAAGTCTTCTACTCTTCTCTGAACTTTTCTTTCAACGCAGAAAATTCAAACTGACAGATGATAAGTAAATAACTTCAATTCTGTTTACAGACCGAGTCTAAAATCGTCTACCAACGCAGTGTCAAGTTGTGAGTCTTAAAAATATGACCAACTAGAAAAGGGAAGCACAGTGAAGAGCTCAAATATTGCATTAAAATGATAACAAGTTGTGAGTCACAACAATAAGTTCAAACTGACAGATGATATTAATTCGTCTTGATCTTCCTGCTAGGTCAGCTGAACTTACTCCCATCCAAACTGAAAAAAATAAAAAATTTGAAGTTCATAAATAAGTGAGCCCCTCTGGCTACCAGAGCATATGCAACTTTCAAACCTCTGTAATCTAGTTAGTGAGACCAAAGGCAATGGAGGTGAAGGTGAAGCAGTTGCAATTGCACCGCGTGTTAATGGCTGCACTAGCATTAGCCTTGGTAGTAGCAGTTGCAGCTGGTGAAGCAATTTCTTCAGTAGCAACAGCAGCCACAACCCAAGTACAGACTCTGCCTGGCTGCATCTCCAGTTGTGGAGATGTCACAAATATTCCTTATCCTTTTGGCATAGGCAACTCATCATCAAAACCAGATCAACCTTGTTACTTGGAGCCTAAATTCAGTCTCGATTGCAATGATTCTAAACTATATTTTAGGAACTTACCAGTTCTAGACATCGCCATCGAGGGTCAAATGGACGTAATGTTTAATGTCACGTGGGTATGCTATAACACAGATGGAAGCCGTTATGGGAGCAACGAAAGCAACCCTGTGCTCGACACAGCAAGTTTCAGCATTTCAACCAACGAAAATAAGCTCCAAGTTGTGGGCTGCAACAGTTATGGCTTTCTCTACGGCGACGAGGATGGTTCAATTTCAACACGCTGCACGACAAAATGCTTTGGCGATAACTCAATCAAAAACGGAACTTGTTCATCAGGCATAGGGTGTTGCCAGGTGGATGTTCCTCCGGGAGTGAGGAATATCACTTATTTAGGAGGATATGCTCTCAATCAAAACGAATCGTTGGGAACCTGCGTCTATTCATTTGCTGCGAAGCAAGGCTCATATAATTTTTCTTACACTGATTTACAAGGTTTTCATCACACAGGCTTCCCCTTGGTTCTTGATTGGACTGTAGGCAACAAGAGCTGCAATGCTTCAAAGAGTAGTACTGGCTACCCGTGCAAGAACAATAGTGACTGCTTCGACAAGGGCATAGATTATGGTTACCGATGCACATGTATGTCAGGTTATGAAGGAAACCCATACCATCCTGATGGCTGCACAGGTAATTTATTCTGCTAATAATGAAGACTTCCTTCTTTTTTGAGTAAAATTAGAACTAAGCAATCCCCATCTACTCGCTCAATCTTAGTTGGACAACAAAGATTCATTTACTTCAGTAATCTATTTTTTTGAGTCGCAGATATTGATGAGTGTAAGATCTCGAATCATACATGCATAGATGAAAATCACTGTCGCAACATCAATGGGTCTTACCAATGCTTTTGTCCAAAATGGCAATCTGGAGATGGAACTAAGAACGGAGGTTGCAGCAAACTTACCGAAGTTTTAATTGGTAAGAAGCTAAGCACATCCATTCAATTTTATTTCAGTCTCTTGAGAGAATAACTCATTAATTGCATTGAAATATTTGGAATGCAGGAGCAGGAGCAGGGATTATTATTCTATTTGTGGGGATTGCCTCTCTGTACTTAACATACCAGAAAAGGAAACTAATGAAGCTAAAAGAGAAATTCTTCCGTGAGAATGGGGGTTTCATTTTGCTACAAAAACTCAGTACAAGAGAAGATTCCTCCCAAATTGCTAAAATTTTCACAGAAGATGAACTCAAGAAGGCCACCGACAACTATGACGAGAGCTTAATCATTGGTAGAGGAGGTTATGGCATA
Organism: Lotus japonicus; assembly: GCF_012489685.1. NCBI lineage: Eukaryota > Viridiplantae > Streptophyta > Magnoliopsida > Fabales > Fabaceae > Lotus > Lotus japonicus. The sequence continues at coordinate 31,009,986 of NC_080041.1, forward strand.
GTTTTCAAAGGAGTTCTACTAGATAAACGGATTGTTGCGATCAAAAAGTCCAGAATTGCAGATAAGAGTCAAATCGAGCAATTCATTAACGAGGTGGTTGTTCTGTCCCAAATCAATCATAGGAATGTGGTCAAACTCTTGGGATGTTGTTTAGAGACTGAAGTTCCTTTACTAGTTTATGAATTTGTTAGCAATGGTACCCTTTATGATTTTATTCATAGTGATGGCAAGGTGGATAATGTAACATGGAAAACTCGTCTGAGGATAGCGGCTGAGGCAGCTGGAGCATTATCATATCTTCATTCAGCAGCCTCAGTACCAATTATCCACAGAGATGTAAAGGGTGCCAACATTCTCTTGGATGACACTTACACTGCCAAAGTGTCTGATTTTGGAGCTTCAAAATTGGTTCCACTTGACCAAGCTGGTATAGCCACAATGGTGCAGGGCACTCTTGGATACTTAGACCCAGAGTATATGCAATCACAACATTTGACTGAGAAAAGTGATGTATATAGCTTTGGGGTAGTGCTTGTAGAGCTTCTAACAGGGGAGAAACCTATTTCCTTTGACAGGCCAGAAGAGAAAAGAAGCCTAGCTATGCACTTTCTGTACTGCTTGAAAGAGGACTGCATGTTTGATGTTGTTCAAGCTGGAATGATGAATGAAGAAAATAAGCAAGAGATAAAGGAGGTTTCTATTCTTGCAGCAAAGTGTTTGAGGCTTAAAGGCGAGGAAAGACCAAGCATGAAGGAAGTGGCTATGGAGTTGGAGGGATTAAGGCTAATGGAGAAGCCCCCCTGGACAAATAGAGAACAACATTTGGAGGAAACTCGATACTTGCTTCACAAGGAAGCCTCAAACATTTATAGCAGCAGCCTTCAGAATACTTGGTATGATCCCAGTAGAGATCATGTACCGCTGGTTGCTTTGAATGGTGGAAGATGATTATGGCATGGCATTGTACTTGACATTGCCTTTGATATCAAGATCTGTTACGACATATTGTAATCTTTATATGCATTCCTTTGTTTTTCGTTCAATATGTGTGTGAAACATCTTATCTTGTATTTGCTAAGTACTTAATAATAATCCAGCAGTTCAATTTTTTCTTAACTTAATCTACTTGTTATGTGATATAATTGTTGGACCGTTGGCCAAACAATTAATGTAACAATTAATGATGGATTACCTCTTCACAATCTTCATGTTCTGACTTCTCAGCAGATTTTGTATCTGTCATCAAGCAAATGTTGGCTTATTTAGAATCATCTTCTTCAGACTCATAATATTCTTCATGCAGTTCTTTCCTACACTACAAAAAAAAAAAATACTTTCAGTGGTATTCATTTTGTCAAATTGTGATAGTTTATAAATGCCACAAATATCATAACCGGCATTTGCCAAGAATGCCATTATCACGGGTGCCACAACTGGATTTGTTGTGGTTTTTGCTTAAATGTTGGTTTTGGATGCTAGAGATCGCGCACCAATTACTGCCTTGCTGTAGACCAACAAAACTACCCCAAATTTTAATAAAAGTTTAGGACCACCAGACAGCCACAAATTGTAAATGAGGTTGCTTAAATTTTACTGCCAATGCAACCACCATGCATAAACTGTAAATTGTAAGCTGGCCAATACATCCATTGAGCATAGAATCAAATGCAATTTTGTTTTCCCGTAAAGAACACCATCAGTCGAGTTCATTGAAATATATGAAAACAATAATAAGATATGATTTAATAGTGAGTAGTAATACTGCCTTCATGTGAAGTTTGCTTGGCTTAGCCAAAATTCCCCTCTAGCAAGCCTACCCCTTCCTTTCCACATCTATACAATTACTTGTGCAGGTGAAAATATAATGATTGACCCGTTGACTTGCTGTTGTGGCTCTAGCTAGCACTATTGAGAAAACGACCAAGATGAAGCAGATCCTTAAATTTCCTTAGCAATAGTACATAAGCTATACTAAAAAATTTAAGCAAAATTCTCTCGGAAAGCAAACATATGTTATTATTTGAAAACTTAGCCAAGCCTGTGCGTTCTGTATCAGCGAATTAACAAAGCAATAACCCGAAATTGGAAGAGAGACAATGATAATCTTACCTTGCAGCAAGCTAGATGGTGTGGCTGAAGCGCTAAGAATGAATCAGAATGTTCCTCTCCATTGTTTCGTCTGGCTGAGGCGGTGTGATGAAGAGACAACCCATGAGTTGAGAGAGAGCCAGAGAAACAAAGGGTTGAACATTGAAGACTAAAAAATAAGGGAGAATATAAGATAGAAAACTGAGTAAATATTTAGGTAGTTATTTTGAACGTAAATATTTAGTTAGTTAGTTAGTTGTACCCTTTTTATTATTATGATATATATCAAAGTAATTTAGCTTTTTACTACTAACTTCATTCCTATTTAATTATTATGGAAGAGAAGAAACACACATGTTAAGCAGTGCTATTAATTTTGTTGATTTTTTAAAAAATATTATTTGTTTTTCTATTTTACCTTCTAGAATGTGTATTATCTTTCCTCCTTTATGTTTCATACAAGGACACTATTAGGAAAAATATCTTGAAATTCTAAGTGGACATATATATATATATAGGAAAACAAATTCTTCATAGTGACCAGATAATAAGGAATGAAGGAACGAAGGTAGTAGCTGTCACGACCCAAAATCCTAAGCCGTGACCGGCGCACAGACTGACACTCTAGTCTGGCAAGCCTGTTTCTCACAAAAATCATTTTCCAAACTATTATCTAAAGTTACATATGTTTCTCTATATTTTATAAAAAAAATAAATATACAAGATCTCATCTGTAACACCAATATCTAAATGACAAAACTTGTCAAATAATGATCTCCATTTTCATACTTTTATTAAAAGGAAATTTTCAATTTTAGCACTCAAGTGCAACTTTTACAATAAAACAATAAATAACAATCTTAAATCCAAATCCTTCTAAGACTCCCTATAGCTGCAGATAACTAGAATCAAATAAAAGACATCAATCGAGCCACCAACCAAAGGAGGCCTACCAATAAGATAAATTGAACGATCTGAATCTGATACCAGCTTACTACTTAGTTGCCTGTGAATCTGTGGAGGGAAAATAATGAATGGGGTAAGTCACAAAGACTTAGTGAGGATTTAACAACCACCATGAACAGGAAAGGGGAGACATATAAAGCACGAGTTTTTCACTATCAGTTCAGAGTGGATAACAATATAATATTAATAAAATTAATAAGCATCAATTCAAATAAGAGATGATCAAATTGCCAAGTTTATAAATAATTGTTTCAATGAAACTGAATAAAAAATTCATGTCAGTCATGTGAAAGCATTTAAAAATCAGAAATATAATTTAATAGGGTCACACATGTAGAACCGTGAGGCGGCTCCATCTCGTTGATAGCCCTCTCCTCCTAAGGGATGGCCTATCCGATAGGGGCGGCTCCATCTAACGGATAGCCCTTTCCTCTCTCGTATCACATGTCGAATCGTATCACCGGGGGAAGCTACATCTCGTTGATAGCCCTCTCCGTGCACTGGCGGCTCCATCTAACGGATAGCCCTCTCCTCCCGGAATCAAACTAGCTAGGTGCACCTAGGTCGTTACCTCCGTTAACGGCTACGGGGTTCTATCAAGGATCCCCAAAACCGTTTTCTCAAATCAGTTCAAGTCTCATCAAAAGTCTTAAAATCAACTTTCCAAGTTCATAATCTCAGTTTCACATAATTTCCAAAATCAAAGCAATATAAATTGTTTTCATATCAGTTCATAATCAGATTCCAAATCAACTTCCTAAAACCAACTTTCAGATAATTAAAGAACTGTAAAACATGTTTCCCCCAATTTAAATAAATAGTGATATGATAAAATAATCAAATCAACAATTATATAATTATAAAAATAAGACACAGTGATTGGATAATCACTCACAGCTATGACGAAATAATTGGACCGTCCTCAACAGTTCCGTGACGCGCAAACGAACCTACGCCCGGCAAATCTGAGCACCAAGAACATATTTAACCCTTCAGCAATAATTAACTTATGTCATACTACCCGTGAGCAACTACGAAAACCCCAATTATTTACCCAAAACCCTAAGTAATCCTACTTTAAGTCTAGCATACCATACTACTATTTCTAAAATTTGTGAGTGCGGCATACCTCAATGCAATTAACAGAGAAACCTTGACAGGTGGGCACTCCCTTCCTTCCTTAAAGCACCAATCTTAAACCCCAGAAATTAACCAAGTGCCTTTGCAATTGAGTGCCACAATTCGTTCCTGAGTGTGTATGCTACAGAGGGATTTGTAGTGATTTTTGGGAAGGAGGGATGATTGGAATAAGAGAAAGGAGAAGGACGAGTTGTCTCAAAGGCATGGGTGGAAATTGTCGAGGAAGAGAATGGAGTTACGGTTGGAAGAGAAAAGTAACAAGAGTGGGGTTAATTGTTTTCTTTAACCAATTAGGGTATTTGTTTATAACTTTTTTTTTTCTAAAAAACCCATGAGGTGGGCTACGTGCCTTTCCAAACCAGATTAACTTCATATTCCCCCCGTTTTTTTTTGCCTTATCTCTTTTATATATAATAATGGTGACAACTTTAATAATTAAAACCATACTAATATTAAACGGGTCTTTTCAATCTTCCCTCCTTATAGAAAATTCGTCCTCGAATTTTAAAGCTTAAACTAACCTTGAGCTTCACACAAGTGGGGATACTTCTCGTGCTTTATGGTCTTAGACTTCCGAATCATCTTTTCTGCATATTGTCCTTGTCAAAGATTTTCACTGGACCAATATTCTTAGAATGTTAGCGTTCTTCTATCAACTATGACTACTGAATCCTCCATATGATATAAATGTCCATCTAGTTGTGCATCCTCATGAGGGGATAAGATGAGAATGAACATATAGGTATCTTCAAAGCATAGAAATATGAAACTAGGTGAACTCCAAATTTGTATGGGAAAAACATCAATTGATAAGCTACAAAGTCATCTCTCTTCAAGATCTCCAACAATCTAATGAATCTTGAACTTAACTTCCCTTTCTTATCCAATCATAACACTCATTTCATTGGGGAAACGCGTAAGAACATATGGTCTGCAACTACGAACTCTAAAGGGCATCTCCTCCTATCAGCATAACACGTTTTCATACTCTTATTTGTAACCAATTAGTTTCAGACCACCTTAACCTTTTTCTACATTGTATCTTGGATAAGTTATGAGCCTACAAGCATTGCTCCTCTAACATCAACCAAGCTATTGGTGATCTGCATCTCCTACCATACCTGGCCTCAAATTGTATAATCTTAATGCTAGACTGGTAGCGGCTATTATAAGAGAACTTCATTAAAGACAAATTCTGCTCTCATCTCCTTCTAAAGTCTAAAAACACAAGCACAAAACATATCTTCCGAGATCTGAATAATCCTCTTAAATCAGCCATCAATTTAAGGATAGAAAGTTGTACCCAAATCAAATGTGACCCCACAACAACTTTGAAAGTTTTCTAAAACAATGCATTCAATTAAGCTCCTTGATCTGAAATTATAAACAAGCTTACACCATGCAAACAAACAATCTCAATCAAGGTAAACCATACAATATTGTAGTGTAAGTACTTCTATAGACAAAAGTGTTCATACTCTGCCAATTGATCCATAATCACCGTTACAAAATCATAACACATTAAATTTCTAAGCAAACCTCTCACCAAGTTCATAACAACACCTTCTCATTTCCCCTATGGTATCTTAATAGACTGAAGCAACATTACTCGCTTTTATGTTCGACCTTCACATGCTAACATACTAAACAGTTAGAAACAAATTCTACAACATTCTTCTTCATCTCTTCCCACTAATAGAAATTCCTCAAGTATCCTATGTGAATGGTGTGAGAATAATTATGAGCATCCTCTAATATTTTCCCTCAAACTATCTACATTAGACACACACACTATTATTCAAGTCATAAAATATCATCAGAGTCTAATGAAAACTATGAAATCTTTTCACTTTAACATCATCCACCATCTTCATCACCTACAAATCTTGACCCTTATCATATTTAACATCATCAACCAAAGTAGAACTAATTTGCATGTAAGTCAACACTCAACATTAAGTTGAAATGGGCAAGCCCCAATGAAACTCTTCTATCATCAAGCTTCTAGAGCTCTTCTTTATCCTCAATATGAATAAGAATATCATTAATAAATACAATCATAAAATGCTCAAGAAGGATTTAAAGATATGGTTCATTGAATTCTTAAATCAACAGTGGTGTCACTAAGTCCAAAGGCATGACTAACTACCCATTACAGTCATAACATGTTCTGTAAGTGGTCTTCAAAATTCTTTCTTTCTTAAAAATTCCATTTATGGTACCTAGATTACTAAGTCCTTTTTTTTATACCATCATATTCTCCAATTGCCTGTAGTCAACACATAACTACATAGTCTTGACTCTCTTCTTCACAATAAGTCTGGTTCAGAAACTAACTATATGGAAAACTCTATCCCCTTAGGAGATACATTATGCAAAACACACATTACAAAAATCTCCTCTAGTTTCAATTTTGCTAATTGAGTATCTTTACCAAGAGCAATTATCACCTACAACTCTTCCGTAGTAACTTGTTAACTTTCAATACTGAAACTGGATTATGAGGTGTCCAACTTCACTCCCGAAAATGAGAAAAATGACTCTCCTTGTGCCTGAAATCTCACTACCTTATTTATGACAATCCAAAGTATCGTTGACAAAAGATTATCCAATCTATATCCAAAGATCACACTAAAATCAATTATGTCTTAAGCTATAACGACTAACAACAACTCTCAATTGATTTCCAATGGATATCTTAAAAATAATGGTGCACAACTTTACTATAGAAAACTCTCTAAGAGGTGTAGCCACGAGCCCATAACCAACATATTATTTAAGGAAAGAGAAAATTTTCCAACTTCAGAAGCGTACTAAAAATGGTAAAATGGAGTGAGTATATAGCTTTAGGATCAAACAAAACATGAACATCTCAATAACATATAGAAAGCGGACTTGTAACCACTACAATGGATTCTTGAGAATCATGACGATTCAAAGCAAAGACTCAAGCTTGACTCCCTTGCCAGTCATTAACCTCAACCACCAAATCCTGGTACTCACTAACCTTGGCCAAAATAACTCATAGCTTGCACCACAGCTATATGTCAATTCCTCCTAGTATGTAACTTGTCACTAACATCACACCCTACTAAATCACAAGCAAGCTACAAGATGAAACTTTTGAGAAATAGAATCTGATATAAATATCGCACATAAATGCATTTGAGGAAGTAATGGTGCGTGAATTCCCTTCAGAACTTAATATATGACTTTGCACAAAGTTTGAAGCCTGGACACTAGAACCACTCCCTAGTGTCATTGACTTTATCCTGTTCCAGCAACTCAAACACATGAGTCAAACCATTTCTAACTCTCGTATCAAACGATTTATAAATGTCAAAATTTGTCCTATGATATTGGAGGTGATCTCGTCGTTATTGTGTGCACAAAGTCACAAAACCAATCATATACTACACCATCTAACTAGAATGATGTTAACTCCACCTCTCTAACGTGGGTGCATCCAAATTGCTCTCCATAGTTTCCATAAAGCACCATTAATCCTCACTTGCTCCCCATGTGCATGCGTACTAGAAAATTAGGAGAATTTAAGCCTCATGCAACCAACTTAGTGTGACCTGAATCTTTCTAGTGACACCTACATTTTGTTGCTCTCTTATGCCTAGCATCTTGCTGAAACTCATAAATTGTCATACGTGGGTTATGTTGTTGCTGCCCAACAACCAGTCCAACGTGTTATTGCAAGTCATGTTATGATTCTTTCATTTCATACCAACTGTAAGCTCTACCATCCTTGAATGTCATTACCGCAATATAAGCACGTTAACATTAGCTACAACAGGGAGCAACAAGCTCGTATCGGCGATGGTCCTTGGCGTAAACTACAACACCGACCACAACCAAAGAGGATCTTCATAAGCTGACACATCCTCTAATAGAAATAGAATTTAGGTGGTATCCTCACTGAACAAAGAATATTCATCGATTATAAGACATGACTCAGATTTTTTTGTGAATTGAGGAACGAACTCAAATCACACATGGAAACAACATTAAGACTCTCATGAGGTGTTAATAGCATCTTTGAAGTAAATTGTGCCGCGGTTCACAATTTACTAGAAAGATTCTATCACTACATCATGTCTGCAGCTAATAGGACCTACAACCAGGCTCTGATACCAATTGTAACATCCTGACTTGACTACTGGCCTCACGGTAACAACACGAGTCTTTTCAGCGCGCTTTGTCCTCACTCGCGCGCTTCCCGGGAAAACTTCCCAGGAGGTCACCCATCATAATATTGCTCCAAGGCTAGCACACTTAACCATGGAGTTCTTATGAGTTTGGCTCCCGAAAAGAAGTTGCAACTTGTTGTTATGGGTAGTACAATCAAATCATATATGCCCTCCTCAACTGTATAGTCCATCCCTACACAGTCTCGGAATACCTCTTGTTCGGGTGTGAGATCGGCTCATTCTTGTGACCCTCCGCCTAGAAGCCTGCCAGGAGCCGCTCCTTGTCCATGCCTCACTGCACCGGCGATCACTCCCCGCCCTCGTCAGCCCCGGGTATCACAGGCCCACCAGCTTCCGCTTGGTTCGTCCCCGAACCACACCGTACTGGGAGAGGTCGGCTCTGATACCAACTTTGTCACGACCCAAAATCCTAAGCCGTGACCGGCGCACAGACTGACACTCTAGTCTGGCAAGCCTGTTTCTCACAAAAATCATTTTCCAAACTATTATCTAAAGTTACATATGTTTCTCTATATTTTATAAAAAAAATAAATATACAAGATCTCATCTGTAACACCAATATCTAAATGACAAAACTTGTCAAATAATGATCTCCATTTTCATACTTTTATTAAAAGGAAATTTTCAATTTTAGCACTCAAGTGCAACTTTTACAATAAAACAATAAATAACAATCTTAAATCCAAATCCTTCTAAGACTCCCTATAGCTGCAGATAACTAGAATCAAATAAAAGACATCAATCGAGCCACCAACCAAAGGAGGCCTACCAATAAGATAAATTGAACGATCTGAATCTGATACCAGCTTACTACTTAGTTGCCTGTGAATCTGTGGAGGGAAAATAATGAATGGGGTAAGTCACAAAGACTTAGTGAGGATTTAACAACCACCATGAACAGGAAAGGGGAGACATATAAAGCACGAGTTTTTCACTATCAGTTCAGAGTGGATAACAATATAATATTAATAAAATTAATAAGCATCAATTCAAATAAGAGATGATCAAATTGCCAAGTTTATAAATAATTGTTTCAATGAAACTGAATAAAAAATTCATGTCAGTCATGTGAAAGCATTTAAAAATCAGAAATATAATTTAATAGGGTCACACATGTAGAACCGTGAGGCGGCTCCATCTCGTTGATAGCCCTCTCCTCCTAAGGGATGGCCTATCCGATAGGGGCGGCTCCATCTAACGGATAGCCCTTTCCTCTCTCGTATCACATGTCGAATCGTATCACCGGGGGAAGCTACATCTCGTTGATAGCCCTCTCCGTGCACTGGCGGCTCCATCTAACGGATAGCCCTCTCCTCCCGGAATCAAACTAGCTAGGTGCACCTAGGTCGTTACCTCCGTTAACGGCTACGGGGTTCTATCAAGGATCCCCAAAACCGTTTTCTCAAATCAGTTCAAGTCTCATCAAAAGTCTTAAAATCAACTTTCCAAGTTCATAATCTCAGTTTCACATAATTTCCAAAATCAAAGCAATATAAATTGTTTTCATATCAGTTCATAATCAGATTCCAAATCAACTTCCTAAAACCAACTTTCAGATAATTAAAGAACTGTAAAACATTTTTCCCCCAATTTAAATAAATAGTGATATGATAAAATAATCAAATCAACAATTATATAATTATAAAAATAAGACACAGTGATTGGATAATCACTCACAGCTATGACGAAATAATTGGACCGTCCTCAACAGTTCCGTGACGCGCAAACGAACCTACGCCCGGCAAATCTGAGCACCAAGAACATATTTAACCCTTCAGCAATAATTAACTTATGTCATACTACCCGTGAGCAACTACGAAAACCCCAATTATTTACCCAAAACCCTAAGTAATCCTACTTTAAGTCTAGCATACCATACTACTATTTCTAAAATTTGTGAGTGCGGCATACCTCAATGCAATTAACAGAGAAACCTTGACAGGTGGGCACTCCCTTCCTTCCTTAAAGCACCAATCTTAAACCCCAGAAATTAACCAAGTGCCTTTGCAATTGAGTGCCACAATTCGTTCCTGAGTGTGTATGCTACAGAGGGATTTGTAGTGATTTTTGGGAAGGAGGGATGATTGGAATAAGAGAAAGGAGAAGGACGAGTTGTCTCAAAGGCATGGGTGGAAATTGTCGAGGAAGAGAATGGAGTTACGGCTGGAAGAGAAAAGTAACAAGAGTGGGGTTAATTGTTTTCTTTAACCAATTAGGGTATTTGTTTATAACTTTTTTTTTTCTAAAAAACCCATGAGGTGGGCTACGTGCCTTTCCAAACCAGATGAACTTCATATTCCCCCCGTTTTTTTTTGCCTTATCTCTTTTATATATAATAATAGTGACAACTTTAATAATTAAAACCATACTAATATTAAACGGGTCTTTTCAGTAGCATTTTATGCATTTCAATGCAATTTCCAGTCTTCAAGTTCAGCTTCTTGCATCTGCAACTTTGGAACTTTAACTAACATGAGGGAACCACCATACAAAGCTTTTTTCTCCTGAATTATAATTTCGGTGCCTTTGATCCTGATAGATCAGACGAGTGTATCACAAAGATCTACTGAGGTTCTTTGAAGGCAACAAGTTGTTCAGTACTACTCTACATGATTCTAAGTTTCGAACACTTGTAAGGACAATCACTATCAAATGAACATTCAAAATTGCTTGATTGAACTCTAGCTGGTCAAACAAACTCACTTTACATTTATTATATCACAAACAAAAGGATATTGCAGCATCAATAATACAGAAGTCGGTCCAGGGTATAGGAATTTATGCTATGTTATTGTAATTTCACTTGATATGAGAATCTAAACCCATGAATGATGAATCTACAGTTGATTTTTTCTTGCAAATCTTGCTTTCAGTTTTTCATTATTCTCCTACAAGGGATAGTTTTTCTTTACATAAGCCAATTTGGAACTCTAAAGCTTTTTCTAAGGTCCAAAACCTTTGTTTGGACAGCCTTACTCAACAGGATCCGTACTAATGACTTGTTGCATGTTTCATGCCCTCACATAGCTCAATTCCCTCTTGTGTGTCACATGAACTTTGCTGCATTTATTTCTCCATTGCCTAGCTGTGCAATAGATTTGGAGTAAAATTTCTATATTTGGTGAGCATTGGGTGTATCCTAGTTGAAGTTGCTATCGTGTGACTAACAGGTCACGGGTTTCAAGTTTGAGTCCCTGAATCATCCAATTGAGAATGGAAGATAAGACTGCCTGCAATTGATCCACAATGGATCCAACCCTTCCTTGGAACATGCCTTAGAGGGAGTTCCTTAACATTGAATCCAGTTTCCCTTTTATTGGGTGTGTCTGAGTTCATTGAACAGTTTCTACACATTCATTCTCAAGGGTTCAGTAAGAATAAGGAAAATGAAATATCGTGGCAATGTATTTTTCACAGGATTTTGCAGTTGGAAATGAATGCTCTGCATCTTCAAGGATAATCCTCACTATTGAATTTGTCATATGATAGAATTGCTTAATGATTTCCCTTGGGAGTTCAGCACATGGTTCATTCAAGGGTGTCGATATTCTGAATATGCAAGAAGCAGCACACCTCACACGCACTGACTAATTTGTAGGAGTTTTCTTTTTGTCTCTACTTATTTTCTCCTTGTCCGATTTTCATTATTGCGGATTTCTTATCCTTCAATCTCTTGTATTTCTATCCCTTTCCTTCTTTAATAAACTTCCTTTGGCTCATTGAGCATTGAAGGGGATAAAAGAAGCATTTTTTAAAAGAGTATTAAAGAAACCTTTCTTAAAAGAGGATCGCATTTTGAAGTTGTTCAAGTTGAAATCATGAATGTAGAAAATAAACAGGAGATAAAGGAGGTTGCTATTCCTGCTGCAAGTGCAAGGTGTTTGAGGCATAAAGGGGATGAAAGGCCTAGCATGAAGGAAGTGGCTATGGAGTTGGAGGGCTTAAGGCTAATTTAGAAGCACCCTTGGACTAGTAAAGAACAAGACTTAGACGTGACTCGAAACTTGCTTGGCAAGGCATCATCTAGCATTTATGAAACTGGTGATAGCAGCAACCTTGGATATGTTAGAAATCTGGTTGTGATAATCCTGGATAAAGTCAAGAATCGTGAGCGTCCACTTTCCGAACAAATTATTTCGACCCTATAATTGCCTGGGTTCACGAAATCTTTGTTGGGATAATCCTTGACAGTCAATCCGTTTCTTGGCACAAGAGAACAGATAAAGAAAGTAGAGAGTTTTTGTGATTCGAATTTCTGTTTCAGAATTCTGTTTCTGGTTTTCTGTACTCTATTTCCTTAGGCTGCAAGCAACCTTATATAGAAGGTTGTGTTTGCACGAATGATCACAATTGTTCCGAAAAGTCACAATTCTTCCGAAAAGTCACAATTGTTCCGAAAAATCACAATTGTTCCGAAAAGTCACAATTGTTCCGAAAAGTCACAATTCTTCAAACAATTTCAAACTAGGGTCACAACTGTTCAGAACCTTGGACCCCGGTTCGTATTCGCGGTCAATTATGCGTTGGCTCACCGAGCGTGCACTCCGCACTAACCTGACTCGATTCCGAGCCTAACGCGTAATTGCATCAGCCTATAGTAGATCACATTACTACTAAAATACATTGATGACTCTAAATCACCAACAAATCCCCCCATTTTAGTGTAATCCTTGATCTACTCTGTTTATAACACACAGATATAACGATCAAACAAATGCATAAATGGAAATATCTTGCGATTGAATTTCCACTTTAGTACAAATACACATTCCAAATACTCGAGAATCGGGGTGTCTTTAAAGATTGAACCCGTCAACCCATTTGAATATCTAAAGATACTGTACACATATGTTTCTACAACACTCTACTATTCATACTTGACACTTTACAAGCCATGTGTCCTTATCCATTAATAAGCATATAGGAAGCCAAGTCCAAGCTTCTTGAAGCGGCAAAACTTCATGCTTACATAGGTGATCCTTTTAATCTTGCACCTGCATTTACAATTTTCCAAAAGAACCATTAAGAAGATATACTTCAACCTAGCCATCACTTGCAGGTCTGAGCACATACCTTGGGAAGATAAACACAAGTGCTCCAATCTCTAACTATGATCTTTCCACATTGAATTCAGCTTCTAACGTTGTATTAGAAGGGAATTGGGTATAACATAGGTAGTAGATTTAAATGGATTTTAATCCCATTCCAATTACCGACTTCTTCACTAAGTCTCTAGCTAACCCCTTCGTCAAGTGGTCGGCTAAGTTTTGTTGCGACCGAACAAACTCAATGGATATCACCCCATTCAAGATTAATTCCCTAATCATACTATGTTTAACACCCAAGTGTCTAGACTTTCCATTGTACATTTGACTATAAGCCTTGGCCAATGTGGCAGCACTATCACAACGGATAGAAATTGGTGATATCGGTTTAGGCCATAATGGAATCTCATATACCAAGTTTCTTAGCCATTCCGCTTCTTTACTAGCAGCAGCCAATGCCACTAACTCTGATTCCATTGTAGAACTAGTTATACATGTTTGCTTTTTGGAAGCCCACGAGATGGCACCTCCCCCAAGCAAGAATACCCAACCACTTGTAGAGGATGAGTCTTCAACATTATTTATCCAACTAGCATCCGAATAACCCTCTAATACCGAAGGAAATCCCACATATGACAATCCATAATTCATAGTACCCTTCAAGTACTTGAATACCCTAGTTATCGCATGTCAATGATGTCTACTAGGATTACTAGTAAATCTGCTCAACTTTCCAACCGCAAAAGCAATATCCGGTCTAGTGCTAATCATAGCATACATCAAAGAGCCTATAGCTCTTGAATATTCGAGCTGATCCACAGGTTTACCTGTATTTGGCATAAGTTTTTCACTCGGATCCATGGGAGTACTAACCGGAGAACAACTTTCATGATTAAACTTCTTGAGTATTTTCTCAATGTAATGAGATTGCGTAATTACAATCCCATTATTCTCCCGTTTAATCTTAATACCAAGAATAACATCTGCTTCTCCCATATCCTTCATGGAGAACTTTGATGACAAGAAATTCTTTGTTTTATCAACTTGATTTTGGTCCGTGCCAAAGATCAACATGTTATCCACATATAGACAAATAATGACTTCTTTACCGGATGTATCAAATTTGCTATATACACATTTGTCAGCTTAGTTTAGAATAAAACCACTAGACAAAACAACCTTATCAAATTTTTGATGCCATTGCTTCGGAGCTTGTTTCAGCCCATACAATGACTTAACTAGCTTACACACCTTATGCTCATTGCCAGGCATTACAAATCCTTCAGGTTGCTTCATATACACTTCTTCTTCCAAATCACCATTCAGGAATGCTGTCTTAGCATCCATTTGATGGATTACAAACTTATAAAGAGAAGCTAGTGCCAACAACACTCTAATTGTTGCAATTCTTGCAACAGGTGCATAGGTATCAAAATAACCAATACCTTCCTTTTGTGTAAATAATCATGGCAATAAAACTTTCCTCCTCTATCACTTTCTAACATTTAATGAAAGTGTCATGGTGATAAAAATTATTTTGATAATTCATTAATTTCACATAATACAAGTGAAACACATTTATTTTAGTTTCACCATAATATAATATATATGAAAATGATAAGACACACAAATTCGTTTTAAAAATAGTAATGATATTAACATTTAATATCAGAGACTTGACAAAAACTTATATAGCTGGTTGTGTGGTTTGTTATTGCACATGGAACATCACGTCCTGTGTTCGAATCCCATTAATTCACACCGTTTCATTTTTAAATTTTAACTTTCAAAAAACAAAACAGGCATCCCTTGGATCGAACCCACCCGTCCATTGTTCAAAACGGATTGCACTACCAACCGACCATCAAGTGCTTCATGTAGTTGTCCATAATTTAATTTATTTAAATAAACTTGAAGCACTAACACAGGCTGACGTTTTCATTCACACAGGCTTTAGAAAATAAAGCCATGGACAAAACTCATAAAATGCCTCACAATTATCTCACATTTTTTTATTTATTTATTATTTATAATCTATGAATGTAAACGACAATCATTCATATTAATGTCAACATAAATCATAAATAAGGGTTTTTATGATACAAACATTTAACTCTAATTTTGTAAACATCATACATGCATTATTACTTGCATAGTAAATGAAACTCAAGACATTCAAACATGAATTGTAGCAATCATATAGTCTCAATCATTTGTTTAAATCATCATATTCATGCAGCGGAAAATTAATAGTTAAGTTCTCAAAACCATCAAGAATAATTTTAAGACATCATTCATGGATCAAATCACCATTATAGAAAAACTACAAATTCTATAACTCATGCTTTGCTACCACATGTAAACTTAATCATATTAGAGCATGTAGAAGATATATCAGATCTTAAGAATTCATGTCTTCACACAATACGAGTGGTTGTAGGGTACTAACCTCTATTCATAAGTGTAATTGATCCCATTTGATCTTCCTCTTGTTTCAATCATGGTTTCATTTTCCTTCTCTAATGATCTTGTGGTGTTCAGAACATACACCACTTTCAAGGTTGTAAGAAGGAATTGCATCTTCTTCTGCCATCGGTTGAAATCTTGTCCTTGAAACTTGTCCAATTTTCCGAACTTAGTAGTCATCTCCTTGACAGCGCCTTCTCCAGCCATGATTATCAGAAAGTAATTTGTTCGTTTGTTAGAAATCTGGTTGTGATAATCCTGGATAAAGTCAAGAATCGTGAGCGTCCACTTTCCGAACAAATTATTTCGACCCTATAATTGCCTGGGTTCACGAAATCTTTGTTGGGATAATCCTTGACAGTCAATCCGTTTCTTGGCACAAGAGAACAGATAAAGAAAGTAGAGATTTTTTGTGATTCGAATTTCTGTTTCAGAATTCTGTTTCTGGTTTTCTGTACTCTATTTCCTTAGGCTGCAAGCAACCTTATATAGAAGGTTGTGTTTGCACGAATGATCACAATTGTTCCGAAAAGTCACAATTCTTCCGAAAAGTCACAATTGTTCCGAAAAATCACAATTGTTCCGAAAAGTCACAATTGTTCCGAAAAGTCACAATTCTTCAAACAATTTCAAACTAGGGTCACAACTGTTCAGAACCTTGGACCCCGGTTCGTATTCGCGGTCAATTATGCGTTGGCTCACCGAGCGTGCACTCCGCACTAACCTGACTCGATTCCGAGCCTAACGCGTAATTGCATCAGCCTATAGTAGATCACATTACTACTAAAATACATTGATGACTCTAAATCACCAATAGGATATACCACTGGGTACTATAGCGTGAAAGATCATGTCCGATGGAAGATGATTGGGACATGTAAAATTGTAAACTACATTCTGTTTCTTATTACCTTAAAATGTTTTGGGTATTATTATGTGATTAATTGCAGTTTCATCTTGTTAGTTGATGACTTGATCTGTTATGTATTCAATTAGTTTGTTTGTTCTTTGTTCGAATAGTTGGTAAGCAAGTTAGTTAACTTCTCTAAGAAGTTTCTATCATCTACTTTATATAACACTTATATCAAATATATTTTTGTGTGTAATATTCATTTCATTCATTCATAAACTATTAGAACTATTAGTTACTTGTGTGTTTCTACTCTCTAACAAACCGATCAGTTGAGTTAGTTTAACATAGATTTTAAGAGCTTGTTTTAGTAGCTTCCATGGTACGTTTCAACAACATAGAGTATAAGTATCTCTCTCAACACTGTAATTAGTTAGTTGAATGAATAAACACATTCTTCTCAGCGGCTTTTAGGGTGGACATGTCTTAAAGTGGTCCAATGGAGAGAGAGAGGAGAAAGAGATTGAGAGATCGGAATAAAGGGCGATTGAAATGTTGGCTGGAAGCTAGAGTTAAGGGGTTCCGGTGAAGTGTATCTGTCTCCATAGCAAATGAGGCAGATCTCACACTAGCCCTTGCACCGCTAGAATCAACTCTCAAATCACCATGCTTTGTCAAACATATATAACTTTGATCAATTCCATTACAGACAAGATGATCTTCCAATTTAGCTGAATTAACTCGCATTCTATGACAACAATCTAAATAAGGGCATAATATACTATTGCGGTTCTTTGCATGCCGAACCACAAAAGTATCAAACTCTTTCACTTCATCCGCATATTCCTCAAATAAGCAATTAGCAAACATCCATTCTGATCCATACTTACCTGATATATACAGAGGTTAATGTCTACATGAAATTACTACATGCTTGAAGTGGAGTGTGTTAGAAATCTGGGTGTGATAATCCTGGATAAAGTCAAGAATCGTGAGCGTCCACTTTCCGAACAAATTATTTCGACCCTATAATTGCCTGGGTTCACGAAATCTTTGTTGGGATAATACTTGACAATCAATCTGCTTCTTGGCACAAGAGAACAGATCAAGAAAGTAGAGAGTTCTGTTTTCGAATATCTGTTACTGTATTCGGTTTTCTGTTTTTCTGTGTAGATACCTTAGGCTGCAAGTCACCTTATATAGGAGGCTGCACGAATGATCACGACTATTCGAAAATAAGTCACGATTTTTCAAACTAGGGTCACACCCGTTCGGGAAAAATTTCTAACAGCGGGACCCCCGCCAGGGGCTCCGCCCCTTGGACCCCGGTTCGTATTCGCGGTCAATTATGCGTTGGCTCACCGAGCGTGCACTCCGCACTAACCTGACTCGATTCCGAGCCTAACGCGTAATTGCATCAGCCTATAGTAGATCACATTACTACTAAAATACATTGATGATTCTAAAATCACCAACAGAGTGTACATCCAATAGATGGAGAGGGTCCTATCCTACCCATGATTGTAAAATTTGCATTATATTATTGTAAAACTAGCAAACACTAATGGATTAAGGAATAGAGTCATAGAGATATACCTGGAATAAAGGGGGATACAAAAAAATCGATCCCACACACACTAATTATACAAATCTCGTTCACACGGTTAATCAATAAATTTTTATACTGATACTAAAAAACTGAGGTATAATTTTGTGTAAAAAGGCATCAAGACGTAGCTTTCCTTTCCTGGAAATGAATGCGAGATCATATTCATTGCAATGGCAGTGGTGCAATAGTAAGAGTCAAAGGGCATGTGGTCTATAAAATGAAATCCCCAGAAACAATCAGAAACTAATAATCTTGTGCTATAATGTCTCTTACTTACATCATAAAAATAAATAAAAAATCAATACCAGGGTAATACTAAATGTAAGCTGCATCTGTAAAAAGGGGAACTAAATAAAAATGGGATAAGATGTAAAAGAAAAAGTCCACATATATATGAATAGGAGTAGTGTTATCAGACTCGGACCGGTGATCGACACGGTCAAGGCACTGGGTCAATGAGTCAATGGTTCAACCACTGGTTCATTGGTTCGATTGCTTAACTCGGTTTATATTAAAAAATTATAATAATTTAAAATATAAACTTAGTATATCATATATATAAAATAATATGCATTCTTCCTTACAAGAAGCAAAGTGGTGTAGTGGAAATTTGGATTATTTTTCCTCCCTCTAGGTCCTGTGTTCAAGTCCAATTAATTAGAGTTTGACCATTAAAAATTATAACTATGAATAAGAGAGTGGAGAGAGATTGAGTGCAGAGAATATGTACTAGCAGTGACCAGTTAAGTGCTGGAAGGTGGCCTTGGCGTTCGCAATCTGGATAGCTTTAACGTAGCATTATTAAGCAAGTGGCGTTGGAGGATGCTTCATGAGCATGACCAGCTATGGTGCAAAGTGGTGTTATCTAAATATGGAGATGGGATGTTTTCAAAGGCATCGCTTAGGTGGAAAGATTTGCTTAAGACATGTGTGGGTGCCTCCTCTGGTTTCTGGTTTGAGAATAACCTGAGTTGGAGAATTGGGGAAGGTAATAACACTCTTTTCTGGGAAGAAAACTGGCAAGGCACAGATAAATTACAGGATGTTTTTTCTGAATTGTATCAGATTTCATATCAGAAGGGATGTTCGCTGCAGGAGGTGGGTTCTTGGTAGAAAATAAGTGGGTTTGGCAGTTAAGATGGCAAGATGACGTGGTTGGGTTGAGGTCCTCGCGTTTGTCTGAACTGAGGAGGATTATTCAATCCTTTTCCCCAAATAGGGGAGTGAAGGATAAATGGTTCTGGATCAAAGAAGGAAGTGGGGTTTTTACTGTGAGATCAGCATATGAAGCTTTATGCCCTCCAAATGTGGAGCTGGAGGAGGACTGTTTTAAGCTTTTGTGGCGGATTGGGGCCCCGTCAAATGCGATTGCATTAGGGTGCGATTGCATTAGGGTGGAAGGTGTTGTTAAATCGCCTACAAACTAAAGATAATCTGGTTCACAGGAATATTCCAATCAATGATCTGCAATGTACCCTCTGTGGGTGGTGGGTCTTTTTTAGTGGGTGGATCTATGGCAATGTATTTGTAATAGCTCTTAGTTTTTTCTTTCTTGTTTCCCTCTATTTGTATTGGATAGAAATACCCCTTATACTTCTCTTCAATATATTCCATTTGCTTATAAAAAAAAAACGGACCTAGCTAGACATAGACAGTCTTCAATTCCCAGTAAGTCAAGATTACTCCCGCCAAGTTGATAAAGAAAAACAATGAAGTACATTAACAAGTGCACCTGCTCTGGCCACACCACAAGAGACGGCTAGGCGGCAGGCTAGACTGTATTTATTTTTCAGCTATAAATGTCCGCAATATACATATATACATTTGAGGGTTGAAGTTCTGGGCTTTGGGTTTTATGAATCTGGAAAAATTGAAAATGTAATGGGTTGTATTTTCTTTCAAATTAAAAATTATTTCTTTTATTTATTTTAAAAAAGAAAAAACCGACACACCCTCTATAGTAGGTCAAAAGGGGGTTGTGTAACTTTACACAAGGAAAAACTTGTGCACCGTAGGGGGACCCTGATGAGTTCTATTTTGGAAAGTTGTTTGTTGCAACGAAGAGATAATGCGATATATGTACCGTTCGTCGCAACAAAGAGATAATGCGATCTATACACTTTATGTTATAGTATAATATCGTTCGTCACAACGAAGAGATAATGTGACCTATGCAAATTCATGTTTTATAGCAACGGAGAGACAATCCGTCCTATATGCATATAGTTTCAGATGATGTTGGGTGAGGCAAGGCCCCTAGTCGATGGAAACTATTGATATTGGATGGTAAAGGTTGAAGTTACTTGCCAGTTTCAAACATATAGTTTTAAAATCAGAAACTCATGGATATGCATGAATTTTTAGAAGGAGTATTTATGAAGATATCGATTTATAGTTTTCTATATAAATGATATGCTTGATTGGAATTATGAAGGTTGAGATTACTTCCATGATTTACGTTCATATTTGGTTTTAACGTTCGTGCCTTGTGTAAGATCAAGTTTTGATTATGTAGTACAATTCTATGTTTTGATGATTACATGTTAACTATTATGTATGAACAATTATGGTACTCTAACGTTATTTTCTGAGTGTTTAAATGACAGGCTCTGACTCTGGTCTAATTACACATAAATCAGAAGCACCATGCTCAAAGAGTAACCTACGCAACGCTTTCGCACTCACTATGTTCAATCTGAACAGTAGAATAAGCTTCAGAAGATCTAAATATAGTTAAGCTCTGATATGGATTCAGATCACTTGAAGCTCTGAAGGACCAGAAGCTCTAAAGGTCCAGAGGCTCTGAAGGACCAGAAGCTCTGAAGGTCCAGAGGCTCTGAAGGACCAGAAGTTATGAAGGTCCAGAAGCTGAGAAGTGAAGACTCTGAAGTCCAAGAGTAAGCTGGCTCTGAAGACCAAGTACTTCTCCTCTGAGTCCAGAAGCAGAAGTTACAAAGGTCAGAGGATCCAAGCTTCCCTCTGACTCTGGTCACCAAGCTTCACAAGTTCCAACATGAAGCGTCGATGTGATCAGAAGTCATCTAGGTTAAAGGTCAAGTCCTCATCCAAGTACAAAAGCAATTGTACTATTCCTGACGACCTTACCTAACGTGTTCAGCCACAACAGAAACTGGAAATCTCAGATCTGCCCTCCAACGGTAGCATTCCATGCAACGTCTAAACCCTAATCCTTGGAGTATATAAAGAGGTTGTAAATGAAAGATGCCGCTAAGAAAGAAACTTTGAAAAAGCTCAAGCAATATTCAAATATTCTCTTAGCAATCTTTCTTGAAACTGTTCTTACTGTGTTTACTTTAGCTTTCTGAGAAGCAATTCTTTGTAAACCAAGGAAGGTTAGATCCTTGAGAAGACTAGGAGAGTGAATCTTAGTGATAGCTAAGTCATTGTATTGTTAGTCACTTTGCAGGTTGCAAGTGTAGTTGTAACAAACTCTGATTAGTGGATTGCCTTCATTCTAAGAAGGAAGAAATCATCTTAACGGGTGGACTGGATTAGCTTGAGGGATTTATCAAGTGAACCAGGATAAAATCATTGTGTGCTTTCCTCAACTCTTATCTTCTGTGTTTGAAGAGATTTGTTAAAATCTCAAGTGGGAAAAGTTTTAGTTTGAAAACGCTATTCAAACCCCCCTTTCTATCGTTTTTCATACCTTCACCTTGGTTTCTTCTCCCTTCCGCACACTTTATCTATTATGCCTCACTAAGTCTTTGTGACTTACCCCCCCCCCCCCCCATCATTTTCATCTACAGGTTTTTCAGGGAGCTGAGTAGAGTGTTGTTTTTATATTCAGATCATTCAAATTTGTTGGTAGGCCTCCTTTGGTGGGTGGTCTTGTTAGTGTCCTTTTATTTGATATTGGTTATTCTGCAGCTATAGGGAGTCTTAGGTCAATTTATTATGATTTGTTATTTGGTGTTTCAGTTTAAGAATTGCACTTGAGTGTTGGGCCTATAATTTGTACATTCCTTGGAGTTATGGTTAAGTAAGAGCTCATTTGACATATTTTGTTATCTTGGAAATGTTGATAATATAAAGGAGACCTTGTCGAATTTTTTCATATAACATTCTTTCAACATATATGTTCTAGACAACTGTTTGAAATTGATTTTGTAAGAAACAGACTTTGTCACGCTAAGGTGTTAGTCTGTGCATGCGCCGGTTGCGACTTGGGATTTTGGGTCGTGACATTATTAGTAAGTGTTCTCTGTCAAGATTTATGCATTGTGCTAGTGAATTACATATCCAAGCTTCCAAATGGATTCTAAGATATGTTAAGGGGATTGAAGACTATGGCACTAAGTATGCTCACTTTCAAAAAATTCTATTTCATGGATTTTCTGACAGTGATTGGGGTGGTTCATTTGATGACTTGAAAAGTACAGCAGGTTGTTGTTTCAACCTTGACTCAGGTCTGTTTTCATGGTGTTCAAAGAAGCAAGGCGTAGTGGCTCAATGTACAATTGAGGCAGAATATGTAGCAGCGTAGCAGCTATGTGAATCAAGTCATTGGCTAAGAAAAATATTTTCTGATTTACGGATGGAGCAAAGTGAACCAACACAGATTTTTATTGACAATCAAGTGCAATATCGATTTCAAATAATCCTATTTTTCATGGTAAGACTAAGTATTTTAAGATCAAGTTCTTCTTCTTAAGAGAGATGCAAAGAGAAGAAGAAATCAAGTTGTTGTATTAAAATTTACAAGACTGAAAATCGGAATGCTAATATTTTGACTTAGGCGCTTCCAAAAGTTGAAACTTTGAGATTCAAGTTGGGTATCCGTAACCTCCAAGGCAAGGAGGAGCGTTGAGAAATTAAACACGTAGCTTTCGATGATGTTTAGATAGATTAGTTTAGTTTGAATGTGTCAAATTAGAATCACCCACTAGTTGTCAGTGGAGAGATCAGTTTCTTTTTGTTTTCAGTTACAAATAACAGTCCCTGGAATTAAGCTAGAATTAAGGTGCATTATCTCCTATTCATCATTATGATGTATTTAAATTTAAGTTTATGATTCAATAAAATCATATTATGCTTTGCTGCCTCATATTAGACATCAGTTTTCTCTTCACCTCTGCTACTTTTGAATATATCAAATTAGCAACAGATTTTTTAGTTCACTTGCAGTTGTGTCTGCTATTAATCTCTTCAGCTTGATTTTTCTCTAGTTTTGTATTGTCTTGGGTCGAACTACCCATTGTACTTCTCATTAATACATCATTAGCTTATAAAATTAAAAAAGGGTGATTGCGCTTTAGCCTAGGGTTTTTCCTGTAAATATGAGCGGATGGCCTCAATAAATGGTTATGTTCACTTTTTTTTTTTTAAAAGTATGTTCACTTTTGAATACGCATAGATTGAGTTTGGAATTGAGTTCTCTAGGTTCACTTCCGGAATAGACGGTATGAGCTTATTGAGACTAATAATTAAGAATTATGATTATTACTGTGGACGGGAATGAATTGAACTTGGCAAATTAAAGGAAAGAAACTTTCACAGTTAACACAATCTGATCAACATATTAGTATATATGATAGTGCACCTAGACATGTGGCAGTTGCAGAGGATCAAGGATTGGTTGGACGCCATACACTAGTCTGTCCCCTTCCAAAGACACAACGTATATCAGTGATCTGAATTCTGAACTTGAAGTATGTTTGAATGTTGTATTTTCTGGAACTAAGCAAAATAATATTTTGGTCGCAGTCAATCACTCTCTATTGGTGACAGAGATTAGTAGTTCTTAATATTAACCATTTATTGATTTTAAAAAAAACCATTTATTAACGATAACAACCTCAACGAATAATGTCCAAGTCAAAGTTTTGCTATTTCTTGACAAGTTCTTAGTTCCGACCATTTCTAATAGCATTTTTCACGACTCAATTTGTTGATATAAAAAACGAAGAGTGAATAATTTTTATGCACTTATTGTACTCGGATTAGATCATGAATCGATACAACTTGTAGTTATATATAAAATGTTGAACTATTAATCGATCAAGACTTAAGTAAATGTTAGATGATTGAAATCGGTATCTTTCTCATTAATTTGATAATGTATGTATACAAAACTAAGTCAAAACATTCCTAATATATCTAGCATAATTACAGGAATGAATGTAGGCTAATTACAAAGACTAATAAGAATAATATGTAAATTCAGGTTCCCTCTGATCCGATTGTCCTGCACGATGCTGGGACAAGAGGTTCGACAACGGCTTTACAGTAAAACAAAACTTAACAGCAGAAACAATAACACACAGTAATTGTTAACCAAGTTCAGTGAAAACTTTCACCTACGTCTGGAGGGTTTGCACCCAAAGAAAGGAAATCCACTATCTCAAGATTCAGGAATTACAGACACTCATGAACAACTCAGTTCATAGTTCACTTCCTAATCTACCCAGTGTATTTCTACTTAGAATCTCAACCTAAGTATGAGAGCCCCTCTCACTTTCTCTCAATCACTGCCACAGTGATTGGTTAACACAATGAACAAGTAGAGTTTGAACGCAATCAAACACACAGAATCTCTCTTTGCTTTATAGAATCAGTGAGCAAAGATAGATTCACAATCAACAAAGGACAAAGCACAATTAACAAATCCTAAAACACTCGATCTCTCTCTATCAGCTTCGACCATCTTCACGTTTTAGGTCTTCATCCTTTTATAGACTTCAGCAGCGGTAGCATGGGCTTTAGGGTTGGCACGGGCTGAAGAAACAGATTGCAGTAACAGCAATTCAAAACGCAATCTTGATAGATTCGGTTTCTTATTGCACAAGTAAAGATAGAAACCAATCTTTTAACAAAGATTATTTCAACAAATAACAACCCAACAAATAAACCCTTCTGGAATAGATACTTGCTCCTCAAGTAACTCAAAAACATATCTTCAGTAAATCTTCAGAGGGCCCACAACAGAAACACAAGCTGAGGACTGATGCCCTAGCTTCACGAGATCAGATGCCACAGCATCTGCTTCGACAATCGGTTGTTTTGACAAAATGCATGGCAACATGTTCCAACATAATACATATTCATATTCTGTCACATCCCCACAGTCGAAGCGGGAGGTTCACTAACGCTGAGACCGGTTCGAAAATCATCAAAAAGAACTCGAGGGAGGCCTTGGGTGAAGATATCCGCAATCTGGTGGCGAGAAGGAACATGAAGAATGCGCACCTGACCACGAGCGACCTTCTCTCGAACAAAGTGAATGTCCATCTCAATGTGTTTGGTGCGTTGATGCTGGACAGGATTGCCGGATAGGTAGATAGCACTAACATTATCATAGTAGACCAAAGTAGCCTGAGAAAGAGGAAAGTGAAGCTCCAAAAGAAGGTTGCGTAGCCAACATGATTCAGAAACCACATTAGCAACGCCTCGGTACTCAGCCTCAGCACTGGACCGGAAAAGTGTGAGTTGTCTCTTGGACGACCAGGAAATGAGGTTGTCGCCGAGAAACACAGTAACCAGAAGTAGACCGACGAGTGTCTGGACATCCACCCCAATCTGCATCGGTGTAGGAAATAAGCTTCTCAATAGGAGAAGGATAAAGATGCAAGCCAAACTGTAAAGTGCCCTGAACATAATGCAGGATGCGCTTCAGTGCAAGTATATGCTCTGTGCGGGGGGCATGCATATGAAGACACACCTGCTGAACAACATAAGAGATGTCAGGACGGGTGAATGTGAGATACTGCAAAGTCCCAGCAAGACTCCGATATAAAGTAGGATCATCACACGGAGTACCAGCAGAAGTACTGAGTTTCTGCTTGGTGTCAACTGGAGTAGCAGAAGGATTGCACGATGTCATACCGACTCGAGCAATAATATCACGTGCATATGTACTCTGACTGAGAAAAAGTCCACCTGCATGTCGGGTGACGGCAATGCCCAGAAAATAGCTCAACGGTCCCAGATCCTTCATAGAAAACTCGGAGGCAAGAAGGGCCATGATGGATTTGCGAAGGTCATGAGAGGAGCTGATAAGGATGATGTCATCAACATAAAGCAGGAGGTAAGCCATGTCAGAGTCTCGCCTGTATATGAAAAGGGAGTGATCAGAGGTGATGTGTTGAAACCCAATGGTGGAGACATAGTGTGCAAAATGCTGGTACCAGGCACGAGGCGCTTGCTTCAACCCATAAAGAGATTTTCGCAAGCGACACCCATAGTCAGGATGTTTTAGGGTCACGAAAACCCAAGGGCTGATGCATGTAGGCTGTCTCATGCAGATCACCATGGAGGAATGCATTCTGAACGTCTAACTGGTGAATGGGCCAAGACCTGGAGAGGGCAATCGTGAGAACAGTGCGAATGGTCGCGGGTTTCACCACAGGACTGAAAGTCTCGTCACAATCAACACCTGCAATCTGTGACCTGCCATCACCGACAAGGCGAGCCTTATAACGCTCAAAACAACCATTAGCTTTCGTCTTATGACAAAAAATCCACATGTAGAGACTGATATTAACATCACTAGGACGAGGAACCAAATCCCAAGTCGTATTTCTAATTAAAGCATCAAATTCAGACACAGATGGCGGTTCGCGTGAACCAAGAAAACAAACAGACACGGATGCAATAAGACGAGTCGGGTCTTCTGTATGGATAGTTGCTGGATCTATACACAAACACGGATGAAAGGAGATCTGTGCTGGCGGCGCGCGGAAGGGTGGCCGGAGATGGGCGGCGCGTAAGTGGCAGCGGAGGCGCGCGATGACGGCGCGAGCAGAGAAGGCGCGCATGCGCTGGGTTCAGAGGAGCTCGCAGTTGTGAGGAGAAGCACCGGCGCGGTTGGCAGGCGGTGGTGACGTCACTGACAGGGCAGTGTTGAACGGCGGCTGTGCTGAAGGAAGAAGAAGAAGGCAGCTGGGTTGGAAGAAGAACAACAGTGGTGGAGAGTAAAAGAAAAAGGGGAAAGGGAAGAGTTATGCGGAAGCAAGGGAGGAGGAGAGTGGCGCGGCGGCGGCAGTGGGCAGCGGCAGCGCAAGAGCCTGTGTGCGGAGGTGGTGCAAAGATGGGAAGAGGGCACGACCGTTAGATGATTGAAATCGGTGTCTTTCACATTAATCTAATAAGGTATATATACAAAACTAAGTCAAAACATTCCAAATATATCTAGCATAATTGAAGGAATGAATGTAGGCTAATTACAAAGACTAATAAGAATAATACATATTCATATTCTATCAGTAAAAAATAGTGTTGCAGATAAATAGGCATAATATTCTATGAGATATTTTTTTTTTTATTTTCTTATAATATTCCTTAGTATATTATGTATTTTTTCCTATAGTAAATAATATGGTTAGTCATCATATTAGTCCTTGTTTTTGTGTCGTCGTCTGATCTAGGTCTCTCATCGGAAATATTATTGTAAATGGCCCTCATGTTCGATAATGATTTGGAGCAGATCCTTGTCGGAGCTCTGGCGAGTGATGATTTGGATCACTGACTGTGTTAATTATACCTACGTGTATTTAAAAGAAAATACACATAACAAAATTAAATTAAATTAACAAAATCAAATTAAATTGGAAACCCAAATTAACCCAAATTCTAAATCCATAATTCATCTTCATAAACATGAATCTTCTTCAACATCATGAGTTTCTTGATCTAATTTTTTTTTACATAAATCTCATCTTCATTTTCTTATTCATCTTCTTCATAAAATTAAGAATAATAAACAAAATAAAATACCAAAACACTAAATTTTACTTCCCCAGGTCTTCACTTTCAAAAAAAAAATTCCTGATCTTCAACATCATAACAGAAACACATAATCAATTTCCAGAAAACTAAAAACCGCAATTCCCACCATGGATTCTCCATCCAACACCAACACCACAACCCCTTCGACGCTAGCTATGGAATCCTCCATCCAACTCCACGGCATCACCCCAAACCTCCTCACCCAAACCCACCTCCACCTGCAACCAGAGATCTTTGAGCCCCAACCCCACGCGCACTTGCAACCAAAGATCTAGATTTCCGCACGCGCCAGACGGTTGACTATTCGAGACTTGACTTTTTCGCAAACAGTTGACTTTTTTCTACACAGTTGATTTTTTCTGAACGGTTGCTTTTCCACATGGCTGACGATGCTGCTCCTCAGTCTTTGCCCTTTTCTTCCTTGGTGCACGTGATCTTAGTGAAGCCCAAACCTTATAGTTTCCTTCTCTAGCGCAAACAAGTGACATATCTCCTTCACAATCAGAATATGTGTCATATTGTTTGTAGTTCTGTTGATCCTCCCTCGGAGTTTGTGCAACAGACTTTCGCACATACTGTTACCCCGGGTTTGTGTAATGGTGTTGTGGTTCTGAATACTCGTTTTACGCAGTGGAAGGCTCAAGATCGCAATGTCAATAGTCTTCTTCTTTCCTCCCTGGCCGTGGAGGCCTTATCTAAGACTCTCAATGCTAACATTGCTCGAGATGTTTGTACTACTCTGCACTCTGCTTATGTTTCACGAAGTAAGGCACGTGAACTGCGTCCCTGTGATCAGCTTCTCCTCATGCGTCATGGTTCCCTCTCTGTTTCTGAGCATGGACGGAAATTCCGTACTATTTGTGATCAATTGGCTGCAATTGTTGCACCTGTTTCTAACGATGATAAAGTTGACCGGTTCCTTCGTGGTCTTGGCGTTTCCTATGCAACATTTTCCACGGATCAGCGTGATCAGGTACTCTTGCCTCTATTTTTGATATTCTTTGTACAGTCGAAATTCATGCTATTGTTCATGCGTCTCTTGAGGAATCGGTGACCCTTCCACCTGGTGCCTTCCATGCGAGCAATCAGTCTCACTCTTCTGGTAATCAGTCATCCAATGGTGGTAACCGTGGTAATTCCCGTGGTAATTCTGGTGGAGGTTATCGAGGTGGAAACCATGGCAACTCAAATGGTGGATCTCGCCAGCGTCGCAACAACGGTGGTTCTTGTCGTCATGGTTCTTATACCCCTCTCTGTCGAATTCGTTGGGAGCAGGGGCACTATGCTGATAAATGTCTGGTTCGTTGGGATCAACCTTTTAAGTTTGTAAATCTAATACAAGCATTTGTTGCGGGTTGATCGTTGGACAACTCCAATAGTTCTGACTGGTATATGGACATAGGTGCCACTTCTCAAATGACTCCTTCTCTCTCTCAGTTGACGAACTCGCATGACTACTCTGGTAATGATCGTGTTCTTGTGGGTAATGGGGCTGGTTAAATATTACTCATATTGGTTCTCGTTCTGTTACTCATTATGTTCCTTTGTCTGATGTTTTGGTTGTGCTCCGGTTAACTAAAAATCTTGTATATGTTAGCAAATTGACACGCGTTAATAATGTTAAAGTTGTTTTCTAGATGATTCTTTTGTTCACCTAAAGACATGCGTCATTCTGGCAAGGGGCCGATGTGACCAAGGACTTTATGTGTTGGATAAAGGACCTCAAGCATTGCTCACTAGCAGTTTTCCATTACCTCGTGCCTCCTTTGAACTTTTGGAACTCCCGTTTAGGACATGTTAATTTTGATGTTATTAAACAGTTACATAAACAAGGTTGTTTAAATGTTTCCTCTATTTTTCCTAAGCCAATCTGTTGCACTACTGTCAGATGGCTTAGAGTAAACGTTTGGTTTTTCATGATAATAATAAACAGGCATCTACCGTTCTTGATCTTATTCATCGTGATTTGTGGGGACCGTCTCTCATTGCTTATGTTGATGGTTTCTCTTACTTTGTTATTTTTGTGGATGATTTCTCCCGTTTTAGTTTGGTTTTATCAATTGAAGCACAAGTCTATTTTTTATGATGTGCTTGTTCAATTCAAATCATTTGTGAAAAATCAATTCTCACGGTCGATCAAAGTTTTTCAAAGTGACAATGGCACTGAGTTGAAAAATAACAAAGTACAAGCTTTATTTTCTTCCCTGGTGTGCTTCATCGTTTTTCATGCCCTCACACTCAGGCCCATAATGGTCGGGTTGAACGGAAACACATACATGTTCTTGAGCTTGGTCTTGCTATGTTGTATCACTCGCTTGTGCCTACTAGCTATTGGGTTGGTGCCTTAAGTTCTGCGGTATACATTATTAATCGTGTCCCTCTTTGATGCTCTCTGATCAGATTCCATTCACACTCCTGTTTCAGGTTGCGTCTACCTATGCTAATTTCCATCCTTTTGGTTCTCGGGTGTTCCATGCTTGTGTCCTACATGAAAAATTTATTTAGCCCTCAAAGTACTCCATGCATATTTCTGGGATATAGCAGTCATCACAAGGAATTGAAATGCTTCGATCCAGCTACTTCTCGGACTTATGTATCTCGTCATGCTCAATTTGATGAATTTTGCTTCCCTTTTGCAGGTTCTCATCCTTCTAACAATGACTTGGTGATTTCTGTATTCTATGAACCAGCTGCAGGATCCCTTGCATCTCAACAACCTGCTCCTCCTGTTGTTCAGGAGAGTTCACCACATACTGGTCCTTTGTTATGTACATCTTGTGTTGTCCTAGATGCCCTGTCGGTTCTTTATGGTGATAAACCACCTTCGTCTGCTACTGCTTCACCAGCACCACCGGTCACTCCGCCTGCATCACCACCGTCGACCTTTGTGGCTCAGGTTCAGCACGCCCCAGTTGTTGCTCGACCGCAACTCGATCTCAAGATGATATTTTCCGGCTAAATCCATGATATGCTTTGGTTCATGATCAGCTACTAGTCGTCTCACTGCTTTGCATACTGCTACTGATCCTAAGGGATTCATATCTACTATGAAGCATCCTCAATGGTTTGCAGAAATGGAGGATGAATTTTATGCTCTTCATGAGAACTGCACTTGGACTTTGGTTCCTCGTCCTTCGACTACAAATGTTGTTGGCAGTAAGTGGGTTTTTCGCACTAAATTCAAAAGTGACAACATTGTTGAGAACTTAAAAGCGCGTTCGGTGGCTTAGGGTTTCACCCAGATTCCAAGTTTTTATTACTCTTTCACTTTTAGTACTGTTGCCAAATCGTCTACTGTGTGCCTTATTTTATCTCTTGTCGTGCTTAATGACTGACAGCCTCATCAGTTGAATGTCAAAAATGCTTTCTTTCATGGTCATCTCACTGAAACTGTTCATATGGAACAGCCTCTCGACTTTGTTGATCATCGTTTCTTGACTCATGTGTGTTGGTTGAACAAGGTCATCTACGACCTCAAACAGGCACCTCGTGCTTGATTTCAATGGTTGAACCTTAAACCTCTTTGAAATTTTAAAATGTATCTCCACTTCTTGTTATTGGTATTGCAGCAGTATATATATAAATATATATATATAGGCAATTCGCTTGGTGTCGAGCAAATTCTACATTGCTCACAATTCAAGACAAGATATGCGATGACTGTTCTGCAAGATTCGCTTTGTTAATTCATCCCACTTGTCCTCGAAGGATAGTTCAAGTGGTAAGAGCTAGAGACATAAGGGTGGGGTGGGATGAAGGGTGAAGGGTCTAGGGTTCGAACCCTGAGAATGACTAGTTTACTAACATTATTAACAACTAACATTTGCCTATAAAAAAAGGGGAAATTTGACTCACCTCCCTTGAAGTTTACCATTATTACACTGACCTCCCCTCTAGTTTGTAAAATGCATTGACCTCCCCTTATTCAAATATCTTTTTGAAAAATAAAGAATGTTGAGTGTTATAATGATAAATCTTATGGGAGGTCGGTGTAATTATAATAAACCTCAAGCGAGGCTACAGCTATAAACTTTCTGATGTATAAAAAAATAACTCACATATCTCAAGAAAAATTTTAATTCAACAATTACTTTTTTCCCGTTCTTTGTCCCTTTGTTCCACTTTTCAACCATTACGTGGAGGCTGCAACTAGTACTGTCTATCTCATCGTTTTCTTTATTTCATCTTTATTCCGCATTTTTCAACACAACATGCAACCAAATAATAATTAATTTCTTTCTTCCACTATTATGTTTTTTCCACGATCATATTCATATATACATCATACCTGGTCAGTCTACCTTTTCAAGTCAACACATCTTTATTACCAGCCAAAATTCTTAAGCATTTTCTAACAAGGTATAACAACACCTTTTCTAATTTTGTAACCAAAGAAAATGGAACTGAAGGCACAACACACGCACCTGAGGTTGTTAGTAGCCATGGTATTAGTAGCTGTTGGCAGCTGATGATGAAACACCCCTTTGCCCTATCTGGCTGCAACTACACTTTTGGAGATGTCCATATTCCATATCCACTACAGACCGCATCACATGAGAGCTAGCGGCAAGTTAGACTGTATTTATTTTTCAGCTATAAATGTCCGCAATATACATTTAAAGGGACCGGATGTAACCCAAATGATTTAGCGTGAATCAGAATAAATGTGTGATTGATGTTCTATCCCATGACTCTTTCAATATGGTTTAAATGAATTGAATTAAGCATTATAAAAAATCATTCTAAGCTTAAAAAGGTTATTCCCCTGATATGGAAAAACCATATAACTAATTACTTATATAGGGTTATTTCTAAAGTTAGTAGTATATTTTTTTGGGGGTAAGAAAAAAAAACATATACTATTTCTAAAGTTAGTAGTATATGGAATAACCATGAACTAACATATACCAACTTTTTCACTTGATAATTTTCTATAGGGTTTTTTCTAAAGAAACCAATCTTCCCAAAGAAGAGACTTATCAAGTAAAAATCAAGGCTTAAATACTCTGGAGGTCCCTGAAATTGTATGGAGTATGAAAATAAGTTCCTGAAATTTTTTTTTTCCGATTTGGAATCCTTAGAATTGTTTTTTTAATCTAAATAAGTCCCTACCCGTATTTCATGCTTACGTGACTTCATTTTTTCACAATCACAGTTTCCACGTGGATTTCTTCTTTTTTTTTTTAAACCCAACTATTTTCCCTTCATCTTCTTCCTCTGAACCTCATCTTGCTTTCATCTTCTTCAACAATTTTTTTTCTTTCTTCTCCGGCACCTTCTCCCTCAAATCTCTGCACCCCTTCGCCATCTCCACCACCCCTCCGATCGGAAGCAAAACGACATTGTTTCACCCCCCCCCCCCCCCCCCACGATTTCACCCCAAGCAACCTCTTCAGCCTAAGAAAATCCACCGGATCCATAATCACCAGCGCGTTGGGGGGTTTGTGATTCTGGATTTGGGTCGAATTCCATCACCATCATGAACCCCTGGATCGAATCCCTCTGGCTTCCTCTTTCTCGATCTCTATGTTGGGGGTTTGTGATTCTGGATTTGGGTTTTTAGATTTGGAGTTTTTGGGTTGGGATTGGGAGAATAAAGAAAAAGAAATGGTGGAGGAGAGTTATTTTCGTACGGGGCACAATTTCATGGACCCTTAGAGTATTTAAGCCAAAAATCAATGGTGTCAAAATACAAGAGAGTTACTCCTTATTTACAGGAGAAGAAAGCTAATTTTACCCATGTACTAATGGGCAAGACATCTGTTAATCTAACTATGTAACCCTCTAATGGTAAAATACAAGTGTAAAATTAATCTCGTATAAGAAGAAGAAATACTATCTCTTTTCAGTTTCAATTAATTCAAACAACTTTAAAGTCGTCTCATTTTCCTCATACATATATTTTTTATATTCATTCCTATCATTTTCACATTTACATTGAAGGAAACATTAATCTTATTAATTGTTAAGTGCTACGTGAGCTAAACTTAGAAAAAAACAGTTTTTTTTTAATAAGCAAAATTGAGTAGATAATAGCACAAGGGGTGCTATGGATGGTATTTTCTTCAAGATCAATTCTCCTTCAGAACTTCACTACATACTTTCTTCTTTAAAGACCGAGTAATAGTCTTAGTCTTCTTGCTAAGTCAATTGAACTTACTCCCATCCAAACTGAGAAAAAAAAAATTGAAGTTCATAAATAAGTGAACCCCTCGGGCTTCCAGAGCATATGCAGCTAGTTAATTTTCAGTTCCAACTTCCAAACCTCTGTAATCTAGTTTGTGTGACCAAAGCCAATGGAGGTGAAGGTGAAGCAGTTGCAATTGCACCTCGTGCTAATTGCTGCACTAGCATTAGCCCTCGTAGCAGCAGAAACCAAAGTACAGTCCCTGCCTGGCTGCAACTCCACTCTAGCTATGATAGTGCAAAGATAGCAATCAAATTTGCAGACAGATATGAAAGCCAAATAATGAATTGAAGCCACTTTTTGGCTATGGTCTTCCAATGGTTTCCATAACCAACCAGATCTATTTGTAAGGGGAAACTAATCACATGCTACTAAAGAAGATGAATGGAAGAAAACCCCCTAGAAATAATCTAGTTTGTGTGACCAAAGCCAATGGAGGTGAAGGTGAAGCAGTTGCAATTGCACCTCGTGCTAATTGCTGCACTAGCATTAGCCCTCGTAGCAGCAGAAACCAAAGTACAGTCCCTGCCTGGCTGCAACTCCACTTGTGGAGATGTCAATATTCCTTATCCTTTTGGCATAGGCAACTCATCATCAAAACCAGATCAACCTTGTTACTTGGAGCGCAAATTCAAACTCGACTGCAATGATTCTAAACTATATTTTAGTAACGTACAACTACAAGTTCTAGACATCACCATCATTATGGGTCAAGTGGACGTAATGTTTTTCGTCTCATCGGAATGCAATCAACGACCACTTTTTGCAGCAAGTCCCCCTCCTATCAGCATTTCAACGACGGAAACCCAAGATGGGAGTGAGAGCCGTCAATATGGGAACCTCTACACAGCAAGTTTCAGCATTTCAAGCAAGGAAAACAAGTTCCTAACCGTGGGCTGCGACAGTTATGGCTATCTCAACAGTGTTTACGAGGAGCACACATATACAACTGGGTGCTTGACAAGATGTTATGGCAAAAAAACAATAATAAAAAACGGAACTTGTTCAGGCATAGGGTGTTGCCAGGTGGACGTTCCTCCAAGAATGAGGAATATCACAGTAGAAGCATCTGGGTTTCCCAATTCAACGGAATCGTTGGGAACCTGCACCTATTCATTTGTTGTTAAGCAAGGCTCGTATAATTTTTCTACCACTGATTTAGAAGATTTTCCTCACACAGAACTCCCCTTGGTTCTTGATTGGACTGTAGGAAACAGCAGCTGCGATGCTTCAAAGAGTGGTACCGACTACGCGTGCAAGAGCAATAGTTACTGCAACGACAAGGACTTGGATTATGGTTATCGATGCACATGTATGCCAGGTTATGAAGGAAACCCGTACCATCCTCCTGATGGCTGCACAGGTAATTTTTTCGTGTAAAATTTAGAACTTATTATGCCTCATTCAAACTAGCAATCCCCAACTACTTGCTCAATCTTAGTGACTTGCCATAACACAAAACTGAAAATGCATAGTTGGACAATAAAGATTTATTTATTTCAGTAATCTCTCTTTTTGAGTTGCAGATATTGATGAGTGTAAGGGGCCGGATCATGGATGCATAGATGAAAATCACTGTCGCAACAAAAATGGGTCTTATGATTGCTTTTGTCCTAAGGGGCAATCTGCAGACGGAACAGACAAAGGAAGGTGCAACAAACAGGAAGTACTTACAAAAGTTATAATTGGTAAGAAGCTAAGCACATCCAATTAATTTTGTTTCAGTCTCTTGTGTCTTTCATTTCAAGTTCTCGTAGTTATGTTCATTCAGCAAGGATGGTGTTAACGTTGTTTAGAGAATAACTCATTGATTGCGTCAAAATATTTGGAATGCAGGAGCAGGAGCAGGGATTATTATTCTATTTGTGGTGATTGCCTCTCTGTACTTAACATACCAGAAAAGGAAACTAATGAAGCTAAAAGAGAAATTCTTCCGTGAGAATGGGGGCTTCATTTTGCAACAAAAACTCCGTACAAGAGAAGATTCCTCCCAAACTGCTAAAATTTTCACAGAACATGAACTAAACAAGGCCACCAACAACTATGATGAGAGCTTAATCATTGGTAAAGGAGGTTATGGCATAGTTTTCAAAGGAGTTCTGCCAGATAAACGGATTGTTGCAATCAAGAAATCCAAAATAGTAGATAAGAGTCAAATCGAGCAATTCATTAATGAGGTGGTTGTTCTGTCCCAAATCATTCATAGGAATGTGGTCAAACTCTTGGGATGCTGTTTGGAGACTAAAGTACCTTTACTAGTTTATGAGTATGTCAGCAATGGTACCCTTCATGATTTGATTCACAATGGAGGCAAGGAAGAAAATGTAACATGGAAAACTCGTCTAAGGATAGCAGCAGAGGCAGCTGGAGCTCTGTCTTATCTGCACTCGGATGCCTTTGTACCCATTATCCACAGAGATGTAAAGGGTGCCAACATTCTCTTGGATGACGATTACAGAGCCAAAGTGTCAGATTTTGGAGCTTCAAAATTGGTTCCGCTTGACCAAACTGGTATAGCCACAATGGTGCAGGGCACTCTTGGATACTTAGACCCAGAGTATATGCAATCACAACATTTGACAGAGAAAAGTGATGTATATAGCTTTGGGGTAGTGCTTGTAGAGCTGCTAACTGGGGAGAAACCTATTTCATTTGACAGGCCAGAAGAGAAAAGAAGCCTAGCTATGCACTTTCTTTCTTGCTTGAAAGAGGACCGCATGTTTGATGTTGTTCAAGCTGGAATCATGAATGAAGAAAATAAGCAAGAGATAAAGGAGGTTGTTGTTCTTGCAGCAAAGTGTTTGCGGCTTAAAGGCGAGGAAAGACCAAGCATGAAGGAAGTGGCTATGGAGTTGGAGGGATTAAGGCTAATGGAGAAGCACCCCTGGACAAGTAGAGAACAAGATTTGGAGGAGACTCCATACTTTCTTCACAATGAATCTTCAAACATTTATTATGAATGTGGTGATAGGAGCAGCCTTCAGAATACTGGGTATGATACCAGTAGGGATCATGTACCGCTGGTTGCCTTGCATGGTGGTTCTGTGACAACATATTGTAATCTATATAAGATATCTTGGTTTTCAGTTGAATGTGTGTGAAACATCCTATCTTGTATTTGCTAAGTACTTTTTTTTTTCTTAATTCCACTTTTCGTCCCTGATCTATCATAGTTATGCGATTTTGGTCCCATTATTTAAAAACGAGTAATTTGCATCTCCTTTGTTTTGTGTCGTCAATAGTTTTGGTCGTTTTGCTAATTTTCCGTCCAAATTGGATGAGGTGGACCTCATTAAATGATATGGCACAAAAAAATCCAGATATAATAATAATTTTACATATAACTAGTGTTTTTTTACTCGCGCGTTGCACAGTGAATATGTCTATTGTATTTGATACGTCAATCAATACCTTGATTATTAAAACTATATTAAACAACGGAGGAAATAGAAGAGTTAGAAATGTTAATCAAAGTGGACATAAAGACTTCTCTTCTAAGCCTGGTTGAGATCAACAGGAACTTGCTTCACATTCTTCGTGAATATGAAGACAATAGCACAAATCATAGATATAAGGAATTACAAACATATTAATCTTAAAAAAAAATGAATGTGATAGTAGCACAAATCAGGATTGTGAAAGATAAATCATAAAGTATGACAATATTGTGTTTATTTCAAGCTAAGTCATCAAAGTTTGAGTCAATATTACAGGGTACCTAAAGAATCAAATAATAACACAACTTGATATCTTTATAATATCATGATAATCAATACTCACTTGGTCATTGTTGTGGTCTTGCTCAGACAAACTCAATCGGACCACATATCCTCATAGGCCAATCAAAAAATTGATGGAATCAATTTCATTTGCTTCGAATTCGACTAAGTCAGTGTTGGAATCAATTTCAATTACCAAAGAAAAGAAATAACAAATTGAGAAAGGGAAAAACGTTTTGGGACCCAGGGGATATGATTATATACACATCATAAAGTTTAATAATTATAGATAGCATGGAATAATAAGCAAGTATGAGCAAAGGTTTTACCTTGTTAAAAACAGGGAACTCGGCTTTGAAGCGAGTTCAAACATACTCTTGTATTTGTACATTATCTTCAGGTTCCTGTGCCCGAAACTGATTACATGGGAATGCTAGAATTTCAAGACGTGAAGACATTCTAACAAACATATCAAAAGAGGATGACGAAAATAATCTAATTACTCAACAACATTTATGTCAAACACTTACACAATTATCAACTTACACAATTATCAGCACCACATGAAGCAAGTTGCATACTCGAGTGATCTTCCTTATTTTTCCTCCATGCCAACCGGTTCACGGTAGAGGCATATAGGGGAGAAGATGGTTGATGCAGTATTAGTAAGGAGTAATCTAGGTAAATCTTAGATAATTAAGGCAAATCTTTTAAAATTTTAATATTTTATGAAAAAGTTTCTCAGATTTAAAATTACCTTTAAAAAATCAGTTTCAAGATTTGTTGTGGAAATAAATTTTAGGTGAAGAAAAAGTTAATTTTTAGAGTATTAATTAAATTTTATGTTATTTTATTGAATCTTCATATTTTCATTTAATTAAGAATTTTATGAACTTTTATTGTTTTTTTTTTGGTACAAGAGGTCAAAAGCAAAAGGAAAAAACAAACAAGAAAACAAAAACTAACGCCTCACGAAGGAGACACCCGACGCATCAGCGAGCAACATAAGACTCATTCCTTCTAACGGTACATATGTGGTAACAAACTCATCCATTTGCTCAGCCCCATGCTTTGCTAGAAAATTAACACAAGCATTCCCTTCCCACACAGCGTATGAATCAGAGAAACACTCCAAGAGCGGGCCAAGAGGTCTCTAATATCCCAGACAATCGATGTGTAGGCATGACGAGTTGAAAGAACTCCCTCCACAAGAGAAATAGCATGCAACGAATCCGAACGACATTCCAATGTACGGTGCCCACGCTGCCAAGCCACCATCAGACCATAAAAATCCCCAAGAGCTCCAACTGCAAGATGTCAGTGTCAACTAGATACCCTAAGAACCCAGTAATCCAAGCACCCTCTGGGATCCTCAAGCAACCACCAAAACATCCACGAGGCGGTGTCCTATGTTGGGTCCAGGTGGGCCAGCATCCTGCCTGCTAGGTAGCGTTCGAAACGGGGCGCTGTCAGCTACGCTATAAGGAAATAACGTTGCGCCCTCACAAACATCAATTGGTTTTGGCGTAGTGGTAAGCGCGTGATCCTTCAATTGGTATCAGAGCGCATAAGTATTCAGAGTCACGAGTAGGGTATCAGAGTTAACCAATATCACTTCAGAAGAAGTGAAATGTATTCCTTGTATTTGCCCAGTGACACATCGATGGTCATAAAAGTGGAACTCTTAAATTCTCCAAAAGAACAAAAATCACACTAATCAGCTAATACATCAAAAAATGGGTTATACTTCCCCTTTTTATCATAAGCAAAAAGCTTGAGGTGAGAAAAACTTAGCGTGAAGTACAAGGTACTCCCCCTTAGAAAAGGTCTAAGTTTCGAAAAGATGGAGAAGGAATGAATGATGAAAAATAAATTAGCGAATTAATGAAAGGAATTAATGCATGTGCAGAACGTTTACCACCGGCCACGGGAGTAAAGAGAGGCTTCAGTTACTAATAACTTATCCTCGAGAAACTGCAAGAGCAATAACTTCTAGAGAGAAGGGATGCTTATATAAAGCGATTAGAAACAAAGTAGGCTTCACAACAAGACTACTTCCGACTAACAAATGGCATCATACATCGTTGCATTGGAAGAGCTCAGAAAGAAGGCCTTTGATGAAGATTTGTTCATCAATGTTAGGCACCCAGAGGGTTCGAGAACAATACATGAGCTAACCAAAACGCTGCTGGAAAAGGATCTTAGTCCAGAATTGGAGAAAGATCTGAAGGAGTTCCTCTGCTTCGTGGAGGTGATTCAGGAGTTGTGCAAGCTGGAGCTGAATCTGCTGGAAGAAAAAGAAGCAGTGAAGAAGGATCTGGAGACGATGGAAGAGAGTCTGGAGAGGGATGAACTGAGCAAAAGGCTCGGCAACATAGAGTACATGCTCGATCGTCTGGAGAAGGAAAGAGTAGAGCAGCGCCAAGAGTGTAGGAGAATGAGGAAGGATCCTCCATTCTAGAGTAATGTAAACGAGTGATGATGTAATTTTTGATTATTTATAAAAGCAAAAAATTTCAAATATATGTTATGATAAATGCAAGAAGAAACACGAAATAAATAATCACATAAGGCAATAAATAGACATAGTATATAGAAGTAAATAACTAAAAGCAAAGAAAACAAATAACAGAAAGTTTATCAAACAAAGAAGAAAACGAGAGAGATCCTAAAAATGAAGGTTTTGCAGTGCGGCGAAGGAGCTCTTGAATAGCTTCATTCATGCTGAACAGGAGAGTCTCATGAGAGTTAAGACGTTGTTCCAAAATAGCAAGTCTGGAAGAACTTGGCTGAGTAGAAGTAGATGGAACATCCTGAGCAGAGTGAGGAGCTTGAGTGGAGTGTGAAGCAACACTTGTGAAAGGCACTGGTGCAAGAACTTGACCTCTGAGTGCATCAGCTTCAGCCTATAGCCTCTCAGCTTCTTTCAGAGTTTCTAACTTTGCATTCTCAATTTGTTCAGCTTCTAGACGTGCAACCTCTTCTTCTTGTTTTTTCTTCTTTCTTGCTTCCTCAATAGCTTCAAGTAACTCAACCCTTAGTTGTTGTTCATGCATAGCCACTCTTCTGTTGAAACGCTGTCTGGCAGCTTCAATCCTCTGATCCCTTTCAGTTGTGAGATGACTCATCATGATAGGAACTTGAGCAATCATCCAATCACACAGATGATCCCATTCTTCAGCAACAGAGTCAGGGTTCTCATGAAGGTCAGGGTGACCTTGCACATTGCGAACCATTAATGATGCTTCATAATTAAACACACTGATGCACTCAAGAAGGGAGTTGGGTTTAAGATATGTATAGGGAACAATGGAGAGATTGGTTTCAGGAGAAGTGGGGTGATTACTGCCATTTGCTTCAGAAGCACCTTGAGGACAACCAACATCTAGAGTTTGGACATTTGAGGTGTTGATCTCAAGGTTAGGCTGTGAGGTCTCAACCTCAAGGTTTGGAGATCTAACCGAGGAATGGTTTGAGACCGAGTTTTCTGGTTGGACAGGTTCTGGTTGTGAGGGAAGTGCTGGTTGTATAGGAAGAGATGAAGGAGATGCTGCATTCAAAGGTACTACTGGAATGGGATGATCTGGATCAACTAGACGTTCTGGTCTAGGTCTAGGATATTTTCTTGGGCTTGGAATGGTTTGATAGTACTCAGGGATAGCAGACTCTTTCTGTTTCGCAATTTGATCAAATTGGCGAATGGATTTAGAGTTATTTGAGGGTGAGAAGTCAGCAACATATGTGGGAAAGGATACAGAGGGACAAGGAGCAGTATTGTCTGTATCAGTTGTTTGGCGAGCGGGATGATCTGGTGCTCTGAGGACAGAGTGATCAGAGGTTCTGGGTTCATGGTGAGATTGGTCAGAAATAATGGGTTCAGAGGCTTGTGGGTTGTATTGAATGGTTATAGGTGAGGTAGGTTCAGAGATGGACTTAGCTCACTTGAAGTTCTGAAGATCCAGACGTTCTGACAACCCAGACACTCTGAAGGCTCAGAAGTTCTGATGGTGTAGAAGACTTTGAAGATCCAGAAGCTGAAAAGTGAAGACTCTGAAGTCCAGAAGCAAACTGGCTCTGAAGACCAAGTACTTCTCCTCTGAGTTCAGAATCAGAAGGTACAACGGTCAGAGGATCCATGCTTCCCTCTGACTCTGATGAACAAGCTTCACAAGTTCCAACACGAAGCATTCCTCTGATCAGAAGTCAACAAGGTTAAAGGTCAAGTCATTATCCAAAGTACAAAAGCAAATGTACTATCCTGACAACCTAACCTAACATTCTCAGCCACAGCAGAAGCTGGAAATCCCAGATCTGCCCTCCAACGGTAGCATTCCCATGCAATGTTCAAACATTGAAGGATCACGCGCTTACCACTACGCCAAAACCAATTGGTGTTAGTGAGGGCGCAACGTTATTTCCTTATAGTGTAGCAGACAGCACCCCGTTTCGAACGCTACCTAGCAGGCAGGATGCTGGCCCACCTGGACCCAACATCCTATGGACACTACCATCAACATTCACCACTATCCCATCAGATACCACCGACAGCCACTGGACTAATCGCTATTGCCTGGGCACCACCGGCTGCGGAAATGCGCACGTGATATCACTCGATATGGCTGTGATGCGCACACCCAAGCTTTGCTCGGAAATGAACTGGTTCTCAAAGCACCAATGGTTCCGCGCACCCCAAACCCACCACAACGTTGCACACGCCATCGGAGAAGAATGGAGCAACAGATGTCGAAGCCAAGTATAGGGGTCCAGAGCCAAAAATTCGACAGAGGCTATATCAAACTGCATCAACTCCCAAATCCTTCTAGCTTTAGTACAGTCATGCAAGCAATGAAGAATGGACTCCTCTCCCGAGTTACAAAGGCCACACATCGCTGAATCCGCCATACCTCTACGGTGTCGCAACTGGTTAGTAGGCAGCTTACCATGGCACACGAGCCAAATCAAGACACAACACTTCAACGGAACTTTCAAGTGCCAAATCCACGACCAGTGCTCCTCCCCTAGGGCAGGTTGCTCACAGGAATCCAGAACCCACTTATAGCCCGACGCCACAGAGTCCTCACCGGAAACATTCCCAGCCCAACGCATGTCATCATACCCACGAGGGTTAAGCCGGAGCCTAGTAGCTCGAACCAGCTCGCTAACAGCAGCAGGAAGCCGAGT
Source organism: Lotus japonicus (assembly GCF_012489685.1). Lineage (NCBI taxonomy): Eukaryota > Viridiplantae > Streptophyta > Magnoliopsida > Fabales > Fabaceae > Lotus > Lotus japonicus. The sequence goes on from NC_080041.1 coordinate 31,053,204, forward strand.
CCAAAGCTGGTCCAAGGCCCAAACCCCCTCGTGCCAAACACCTCTGACCCTGAGCTCTAGATCATGAATGTCAACAAAATCCACCATCGTCGCCAAGGGTTGATCATTAAGCCACGGTGAGTACCAAAAAAGAAGAAGAGCCATTATCCACCGAGAAATTTAACCCGTCCGCAAAGTAAGGTTTAGCTTTCTGGATAGCTGCCCAAACAGGAGAGCCATGAGTATTTCCTACATACAAGAAATTTGATTGAGAGAAGTAAGCCGCACGAAGAAGCTGAACCCACGGTTTATCAACATTGTACACCACCTGCCAGACATTCCTTCCCAATAACGCTACATTTTGGTCTCTAGCTTCTCTTATTCCGAGGCCTCCCAACTTCTTAGGGAGAGCAACCCGATCCCAGTTCAGAAGATGAATCCCATGCCCCAGCACGATCCTTCCAAATAAAATTCTTTACAAGAGAGTCACACACACCTTGGGGAATCCAAATTTGGCTCACAAATACGATGGCATGGCTGTCAAGACAGATTGAGCAAGAGTAATGCACCCTGCACGATTGAGAAGCTTACACTTCCAATCCGCAAGCCGGCTAGTCATGCGGTCCAAAATGAACCCGAAGTCCTCTTTTTTGACCCTTCTTTGGAAGATAGGAAACCCAAGGTATCTTCCAATATCTGTAGTAAAGAGAAACCCCGCCAAGTTAGCATAAGAAGCTTTCTTGGCATTGGACAGACCCGGATGACCAAGGATCTTTGATTTAGCATTATTAACTTTGAGCCCAGATGCAAGACAAAAATCATCCAACATATCCCGGAAAAGCCTAACCTGACTCTTTTTAGCTTTTACAAATTAAAGAACATCACCAGCGAAAAATAAATGAGACAAACTCAGACCATTCCGAACCGTGCGAATAGGCTCTCACCTCCCCTGAGACACCGCCGTGGAGATCGCCAAGCTAAATCTCTCCATGCAGAGAACGAAGAGATAAGGGGATAGAGGGTCCCCTGGCGTAAACCACGCTTAGCTTGGAAAGACTCCAGACGCTCCCCATTCCAGAGAATTGAGAGCCTAGAAGCGGATACACAAAACATGATCAGCTTAATATTAGCAGCAGGAAAATGAAAAGCTCGAAGGGCATCTTCCAGAAATCGCCAATCCACACGATCATACACTTTCTCCAAGTCCAACTTGAAGACCAAGTTCCCTGCCTTACCCCGAGCCTTACACTGATGGTAGCCAATCTCTTGGAGAGAAATAGCATTATCACTGGTGTTTCTCCCTGGTATGAAGCTACTCTAGAGAGGGCTAATAATATCATAAATAAAAGGTCGAATCCTGTTAACAAGGATTTTAGTTATTAGCTTATATATGACATTGCACAAGCTAACTGGCTGAAAATCCTTTAGGGTCGTCGGATTATCCACCTTGGGAATGAGCACCACTAGGGTTTCCCCTACTTCTGAATCAAACTGCTGTGATGCAAAGGTGTTTTTAACAAAGTGGAACACCTTGTCACCCACCACATCCCAGTACTTCTTGAAGAAGAACGCATGGAACCCATCAGGACCTGGAGCTTTGAAAGACCCCATTTGTTGCACAGCGGAAAACACATCATCCATGGTAACTTCTTGAGAAAGAAGCTCACAGTGGCTCATAGGAACATGGGGGAGGTCGAGCGTATCATAGTTATCAAACTCAACCTCCACCGTATCAGCAAACAGGGACTTGAAGAAATTGATTGCTTCGCCTTGAAGAGTCATTGTATCATCACACCAAGTCCCATTAGGAAGAGTGAGGCCTAATATCTTGTTCCGCTTCCGACGGATGATAGTCTGGGTATGGAAAAATGAGGTGTTCCGATCACCAAATTTAACCCACTTCTCTCGAGACTTATAAAACCAAAGCATCTCTTCTTGAGATAGAATAATATCAAGCTCCTCCTTCGTTCGTTGAAGCTGGGAAAGGAGGTAGAAAGAGTCCACTTGTTCTAACCTCAGCTGAAGGGAGGTAATCCGGTTCTCAACCCGTCGCTTTCGTCTGAAGATATTACCAAATATGGTTTTATTAAATTCCAAGGAGCCATCTCGGACATCATGTAGCCTTTGAATAACCTCCAGTTCCCGTCGACACCAAGCTGTTTGGACTACCGAGCTGTAAAGAGGATGATCATCCCAGGCTGCCTCAAACCTAAAAGGCCTAGGCCCTCGGGTATCCACTTGCTGGCCACACCGGAGAACGATTGGACAGTGATCAGAGTGGCAGCGCCGGAGGACTTCTACACCTCCTTCAGGGAAACGTAGCCGCCAGGAGAGCTTGGCAACACCTCGATCCAACCTCTTATGAATTGGAACTTGGCCCTGACACTGGCGAAACCAAGTGAACCGCAATCCGGAGGAGCCCAAATCCAACAAGTTACAAGCGTTAAGATTGTTCACAAACAAACGAGCCCGAGCCTCTGAGAAAGTCTCACCCCTCTTCTCACTGCTCAACATAGTGTCATTGAAATCACCTACCAAAGCCCACGGATTAGAGATAGTTGCACCAAGAAAACTGAGATGATTCCAAAGGAGTTGCCTATTAACTGGATTCGGGTTGGCATAGACTCCCGAGCAAACCCACGACTGAGAAGAAGTGGTCAATGATAAGTGCTCATTTTACGTATATTTGAATATCATTTTAAGCACTTATTTGACTTGTATGCTTGCACTTTTTATCATTTTATCCCCAAAGTAATTGATTTAGTAAGTACTTAGTTTTAACTTAGAAATAATATAAATATTATATATTCCATGAGCTTTAACTTGGACTTTTGATGCAGGGAAGAAATTCATGAAGAATCCAAGTTTAAAGTGAAAAATTGATTATTTAGAGTTGCAGAGCGCTGAGCACCCAAAAAGGGGCGCTGAGCGCCCAAGTAGCTGAAGAAACCCAATGCTGAAGGAAGCAGGGCGCCCGGCGGCCTCTGATGAGCGCCCAGCACCCTGTGGCTGCCTCAAACACATATAAAAGGCCAGAAATCAGATTTTTGAAGTATCTCTCCTATTCTCTTCGAAATTCTCTCAAATTTTGGCACCAAAACAGATCAAGAGAGCTTGGGCTTCATGGAGGAGAGGTCCCTGGGTTTAGGATTGATGGATTGAAGCTCCAGAGCATGGCGGCGACCGCCGAAGGACCGTGACAACCTCTCGGAGGCGATGGAAAGCTTGGGAAAGCTTCTATCGCCGTGGTTCCTTCGCCGTTCTTCTGGGTTTCATATTTTCTTCCTTATCCCTTGTACTTGTTGTTTCTATTTTTGTATTTAGATTGTTGAAACTTGATTCTTTGATTTGTTCTAAACTCATTCATTGATGTCAATGTAATCTTTCATATATGATGTTTCTTTCTATGCTTCATGCTTCTAACCAATCAATTGATAATCAAAAGAGCTTTACTAATTCATCAATAGATCGGGAGATTGTTGTGAGTTTGTATATGCTCAGTTCAATGATAGTATGCACCTATGTCTTAGGTTACAACACCGTTGTTCAAGTTTTGCTTTATGTGCTTCAAGTATCAGTGATTTGCGTTAGATTTTCGAGGACTAGCATGAGATCGGGAGATAATTGCGAGTCCGGTTCAAGAAAGAAACCACTCACTGAACCAATTGTCTTAAGGTGAGAATATCTTAGGTAAGAGCAATAGTGGATTTCCACGTGACAGGTGGGGTTCTGAGTTCTAACAGGAGTTTCCGGGTGAGAACGGAGATTCGCAAGCCTAAAATACCTTGTCTTAGGATAGATTGATCATTGGGAATGTCTTTGAGAGAGAACTTGAGTTATATTATTCCTTTTGGGTTTTCTAGATGGTAAGGGATTACGTCTAGGAATTCCAATTGATAGATTCACTTAGGATAGGGATAGTTAGGTGGATAACTCTCGGCATCGTAAATGAAATGAACCATTGCAAAAGTGTTTGAGTTGAAAGCAATTAGAGGATTAGGGGAATGCATTCTAAATACGTTTTCTTCTTTGTTATCCCTGTAAACATTCTTTTACCGCTTTCCTTATATTCAAAAACCACAAAAACACTTTATCAAACATCTTTGTATCCGCTCAGATCAATGTTTAACTGGTGGAACTAATGTTCACACAATCCCTGAGGACGATAAACTTGTATCTGCTTTACTATGATTGAATCATAAAGGTTTAGCCAAAAGCAGTACAAACAACGAGGAAAAAACTTTTATCAGTCAACAACAAGGAGATAGCCTGGGAATGAGACGCAAGAACATTAACCTTATTATGGATTGTAGTACGCACATGGGCCCAAATACCTCTCGCATGCCCTGAGCCTCTTCAATACCAACTGGATAATAACCTAGCCTTGTCCAAAAGCTACGGAGACGACTGAAAGGAACGTACGTTTCCAGAATGAAACAAACATCAGAATTGGCTTGCTTAAGCACCTCTTGCATGTACTTGCGAGCAACCCGATTACTAGCACCCCTAACATTCCACGACAAAAAGGTAAGGTCATTGTCTGTCATCATTAAACAATTAAAGCAAGAGAAGAACGTGACAAGGTTACAGAGACCGCCCATGAAGCATATCATCTACCGCCATATCCATCCCATCCTGATCTCCCCTTTGCGCTACAGACCCATGGCCATCCACCATGTTGTTAGGATCAATGCAAGGTTGGGGCAACACCCCGGCCTGGAAAGCCACCTGACCAGAAGTCGGTGCTCCATTAAGAAGAGAAACTGGGTCGATAGATACACTAATTTGTAGTTGTTGCCGCACACGATCCCCTACACTCGCAGACCCCCCAACAGTAGCACCCACAGTAAAGCCTTCCTTCACCCCTTCAAACGCCGTTACCGGCCCAATAACCTGCTGGCCCAGAGTGAACTCCGCACTAGGCACAATACATTGGACATCGCCTAACTCCAAGCTTGGCTGGGCTTGCTTGCGTTTTTTTGCACCAATATTCTCATTCAACAAAGGAGCAACAACTTGGGTCCCACTAGTGAATGAGACCGGAGTGGTTTTGCTAACGCCAAGTTTTCCTCCTTTCTTGTCAACATCTTTCTGTGGACCCCCACCTTGGGGAGCATTTCGAATGGGAGCACGATCCGGCTTAGAATTCGCCACGCCCTTACCTTTTTTATTGGTCACATGATGACATTTGGGAGGTCTTTTCTTCTTAGTTACCACGATCCAATCCCCGTGAACCTCGGGAATCTCTTCCAACGAGGCTGTGATATTCTCAACAGATGGGGCCACAATGATTGGCTCCTCATTAATGGGAGCCATTTCCTTCACTATTTCCTGGGAATCCGCTCCTCCCATATTAACTTCCTAGGTCAACGCTGTAGGCGCCGGAATTGACGGGCTCTTAGTACCCACCACACCAGGGCTTGTTGCTGGGACAAGGGGCGGCGGCGCCGCCGCAAGGGGCCCCATGCAATCACGGCTACGATGGCCATAGCAGCCGCACCTCGCGCGTATGATATGCAACCCTACATACTCCACTTTATACCAGTAGCCTTCAATACAAATCTTCCCAACCACTGGCCTACGAAGGTCCAACTCAACGCAAACCCTAGCAAACTTTCCTCTTTCCGCACGAAGGGTATTGGTATCCACTCGGATAGGCCGTCCAATAACCGAGGCCAGAGATAGCAAGAAGCTCTCATCATAGAACACCTAACTCAGACCAGGGAAGCGGATCCTTGCCAAGGTGTAGCTAACTTTCGCCGTCAGCGAGATAAAGTCCTTGCTCCAGGTAGACACAGCTAGATAATGATAAAAAATCATCTAAGGCCCTCCCTCCATGACCTTCGCTCTGTCCGCATCATTATCAAACTTCACCATATAAAATCCATTATCAATATCCAATAACTCAAACTTGTAACACCCCCTTTTTTCCCATTGTTTTATTTAAAAACGTTTATCAGAGTTTAGAAACATATCTAAGGGAGTATTACACTTCTTCACGAAAACTCATTAAAATTAACACTGATTGTGTTTGAAAATTTATAAGTTCATATGGTTTTCAAAGAATAAATTATTCCTGCCAATAAAATTTCTAAACCAGCCAGATAATTCTATGATGCATAAAATCACTTATTTAAATAGGTTTATCTTCCATGATATTCCAATAAAATTGATCATACTCAGAACTTAATTTCATAAGCACTTCGGCCATCAACAGTACGACATCGCCATAATTTAGAAAATCATTCAACATCTTCTATAAGGAGAGGTTATAAAATTCTCTCAACAGAAGTGTAAAAGTAACGTAAAATATCTACCCAGTGTTACATTACAGAGCAAGACACTTATTTTATAATAATAATAATAATAATAATAATAATAATAATAATAATAATAATAATAATAATAATAATAACATAAGCTAAGACTCCACAGCTAAGACTCCACATAATTTTCCGAAGCTACTCCTCATGAGCCATATCTCTACCTCCAGTACCTGAGCGATGTTTCATAGAACATCATTCCAACAGAAGGGTAAGAACTTACATTGTATAAAATATAGCATAAGAAAGAGCAAGTAAACAATTCAGATTCATCTTTATAAACACTTCACCTTTTCTTTAAAATCTTAGTGATTATAATATTTTCTCTCAAGACAGTTTCACAATTCTTATTAATGTTTCGGAAAATTATAAGCTTAAAGAAGAATAATAATTCGACTTTACCACAACAGCAAAACAATTCACCAACAATTCACCAAACACATAAAACCACTGAAAACGTGAAACTTAGTGTGTGAGACTCTAATGTATGCATGTGGTACCAATTGTTAACCTTAGCGGTATCACCGCATCCACTCCAGACAGTTAACCACCAATGAAGTCCACTCTAGACTTCCAGAACCACGCCAGTTCTGGGACAAACCTCAGTTTTCCGATGAAAACCGACACGTTGCCTCTTGACTAAATGAAGTGTATTTCGTGCAAAAACTCATAAATTAAAACATGCAATTTGAGACCACTCCAGCCCCAAATATATAACATATTTTCTCACCAAATTCCATAACGGAAATCACACCAAAATAGCACAAAATAACACTTTAATACAATTATCAAATCATTCACCATTCCACTGACAAAATAGCAACACAAAATCATCAAATGTCTCATATCAATTACTAGAATCAGTTTCAGAATCAATCCCAGAAGTAAGCAGAAACATAGCAAACTTGCATATAATCCTGGTACTAAATGAGCAGTCCAAAAATTATGAAACTTTTTACCAAATATAGCCTTATACGTTAGCTTTCATATAAAATTGGTTTCACCCAATTTGGAATTCTGTAGAGAGAGTTATGCTCTCTACAACACATGTTGTTAGGGTGTCTGCGAGCAGAAATAGAGTTAACTTGCAGATAATTCTGGTATTGAACCAGCAACCCAAAAATTACGAAAATATTACCCAATATAACCCTATGAGTTAGCTTTCATAAAAAATTGGTTTCACTCAATTCGGAATTCTTTAGAGAGAGTTATGCTCTCTACAACACAGGCTGCTAGGGTGTCTGCGGGCAGAAACAGAATGAACTTACAAATGATTCTGGTATTGAACCAACAATCAAAAAATTATGAAAATATTACCCAACATATCCCTATGAGTTATCTTTCATACAAAATTGGTTTTACTCAATTTGGAATTCTGTATAGAGAGTTATGCTCTCTACAACACAGACTGTTAGGGTATCTGCGGGCAAAACAGAACATAACCCAATTTTCCCCGGAACCTCAATTTCGCTCACCACATGTTAACACTCAACACAGTCTCTCAGTTCTGAATTTTCAAAGAAGATGGGGGTTCCTTGTGAGACCCAAGTTTTTAAGTTTGGAATAAACCGAATAAAATTCCTTTTCACGATTAATTTAAGGTAACATGAAGGAAAACCTGAACAAGTGTCTATTGAATGGAATAAATTTGTGAAGGAGAAAGTTCAGGAAAAAGCTAAGGATGGTATCCAAGTCGATAAAAGTTATAGCAGGATTAGTATTCGCTTAAACCTAGGTCAAAAACGCTAGTAAATAGCTAATTTACGTTTTAGGACACGATGGAACCTAATTCCAAAAATCTTTAGAGGAATGTTAGAATTTCTCTTATTCCTTTCCATGACAAGCGTTTCGATACGAAACCCTGGAATGTACGAACGTCAATTTCCAATACTCGGAAGTTTGCCGAAACCGAAACCCTGATAGTTCAGAAACCCTAAAATCAACGGACGATGAAGACTTTTTCTACTCGGAGCTTCAAATAAAGATTTTATCCGCGAACGCCCACTCTAATCGACGTTCCGAATCTTTCTTCAGAAGGAAGTTTCTGTATCCGAGGTCAAAACCATAAAGTGCATTTTTAAGCCGGTAAACATTAAAAACAAGCCTCGAAAACCAAAAATCATACTGATATTTCTTTGGAGAATTAGAAGATTCAGCGGGAAAAATATCGTGTCTAAAATACGAAGGAATCAGTAGGAAAAATCGGAATCGCGAAATAATCATTTTCTCACGTTTTCAATTTCCTATATATACTTTGAAAAATGAAAAAAAAAACAAAAAAAAAGTCACAAACACACACACACGGCCGAGAGCTCTTGGAGGAAAGGAGGAAGAAAAGTGATTTTTCCAATTCTTGACCGATCGTCGTTCCGTTCGTTGCTACGCGTAGACCTCGAGGTACTGATGCTATTCCTTACTTCTGATCGTCAATTCTGTCGCTTTTCTCTATGTCTTTCTGTGCTCAAAGTTTTGAGCTTTTTGTAAAACTGTCCAAATAAGCTGATTTTGGTGTCTAAACTTATTGCCTACGTGCTCTAGAGCATGAATATCCAGTTGTTTTCGACTGAATCCTGTCGAATCGTCGCAGAGGTCCAATTTTCTGAAAATACCCATTTTCTGACAGAGGTTCCGCTTTTTGGATCAAAAACTCTCGACTGAGCTTAGCTTTAGTAGGATTAGTTGTTATAAATGTCGTTAGGATCGACCCCATCTAATTTTTTTTTTGAAATTCTGATTTTGAGTTTCCGAGCTAAAAATATTGACCAAAATACCCCTGCGACAGTTTTCGACCCGATAATTTTTCTGAGAGTTTCCCTGGCCTAGATATCGCCTAAGAATACCTAGGAATTGATTTAGATCGAAGAAAAAGTTCGAAAACCCTATTTTCCATAGTGGCCGAAACCTATTTGCTTGGGTACCGTGTCTAAAAATAATTTTTGGGTCTCTATGACTTGAGCCATTGCGTAGCTCTTTCAATTGTCGAAATTTTGGCGCCGGTTTCGTGTCATTCCGAGTTCCGTAGCTCGAGTTATGCACGTTTTAGCGAATAAAGTGTTTTTGTACAAAACTTGAATCGAGTCAAAACTCATCCATTCGGGGAAAGACCTTCCATTCGTGCCTAAATGTTGTACTCTGAAGCTTCTTGAGCTTTGTCGAACATTAGTTAGGATTGTTTCGACTGTATCGACTTGTGTTGATTCATTATTGCTTTGTTTGCTCAAAGGTTCAATTGTGGAAACTTTGGGATTGACTGAACAAGCTTGTGAGGGAGACCTACACCGCGAGACTAGAACAACTCGAGGTTAGGGCAACTTACTTACTAGCTATTGATTTATAGGCGTCGATAAATTCGACTTGAATATTGCTTGATATTGAATATTGCTTGATATTGAATATTGCTTGGATATTGTTTATTGCTTTGAATTGGAAAATTTTTTATGGAGGCTTCGGCCGAGTGAACTTATATGAGACATGTGTCTCCGTTTTCTGAGAGGCTTCGGCCGTTTACTGGTTTCTGTCTTATGATTCCCGCACTATATTATTATTGCATCGCTCTTTAGAGCTGAATGTCGTTGAATTGATATCGAATTGTGCGTGTTGACGCGATTGCGGAGTGTAGGACATTTGAGTTGATGTTGTTGATCTTTCGGGTTGAGAGGAAACCCTAGGCAGGTCCTGACCTGAGGTCTGAGATCTAGCCCTCTTTGGAATACTTAGACTTTTCCCGGGGATTTTATTTGGGAGGTTTGGGAAACTTTGAATAGTTGGAATTTGGAACTTGAAGAAATTATGGAACTTGGATTTCGATAATGAACCTCATAATTTAATTAACTCAACTTGAAATGTTTTGATTAATTAACGAGACCTTTGGGAAAATTTAAGAGTTGAAAATGATTGTGAAAAACGGGAAATAGTCGAAAAGCCTTGAACTTGAGATGATTTGATGGTTGTCACGGGGATGAACCATAGTGACCATGGAAATGTCACTGAGTGCAATATGTACTCCGGCTTTTCACAGCCTAGTCGCAAGATGACTTTGATCTTCGGGTCCTTTTAAATTGAGATTTGTGGTAAAACTCGTACGTGTGAGGATGATTCGATGTTTGGTTAACCACATGGCATTATGCATACGTTTGGGGTTTGGGACGGTCGGAAGACTGGGCCTTCACGAAGAACACCAAGAGTGTAACTTCGATTTTGCGGCGCGAATCCGTATGTCCAAACCCGACGGGTTGGGCCGATTCAGCAATAATTGTTGACACGCGCGGATCCGTATATTCAATCCGATGGATTGGATCGATTCGGCGGTAGTCACTCAGGCACGCGTGAGTCCGTATGTTCAATCCGAGGGATTGGATCGATTCAGCGATTGCCATTTTACCTCGCGTGAATCCGTATGTTCAATCCGAGGGATTGGATCGATTCAGCGATAACCTTTCGACTCGCGCGGATCCGTATGTTCAATCCGATGGATTGGATCGATTCGGCGATAGTCATTGGACACGCGCAACGTCCGTATGTTCGACTCTTTTGAGTGAACCGACTTGGCGTTGTCATTCGTTGCATGTGCGAGTCCGTATGTTCAACCCGATGGGTTGGATCGACTTGACATGCCTAATTGTGGGAGTTCCGTGTGCGAGTCTGTATGTTCAACCCGATGGGTTGGATCGACTCGACATGCCTATTTGTTGGGATAATCTTCTGAGTTGACATTGCATGCATACATGCACCCCTACTGATTTATTGAGCCATTGTTTATTGAACTGTTGAGATAGCAGATATCGAATTATTTATTAGAGCCTTGATAACATGTTATGTATATACCTTAGGGTAGGCAATACATAAATTACATGTATATATACAACATATATATATATATATACCCCCTTATTCTTCACATGTTGTTTGTATTATCTATTTTATTCCGTGAGTTGACCCTAGCGCCTTGGCTTTGTTTGTATGTTTGTGTTTGGGCGGTCGGCCTGCTGCCAGGCGTCCGTCAGCCGATTCATCATGATTCGTCACTCGAGGAGGACCAGGAGCGTAACGACTATTACTGAAGCTTCCGACGAGGACTCGGACTGAATGCATGACCAAATGAGGGTCGATGATGGAAGTATAGAGTATGGGTGTTTTAGAGCCTACTAAGGTTGGGTGTTAATGTCATAGCTCTGATTTTCATTTGTACTTTTGGGACAGGGTAGTTTCCGACAGATTGCTTTTCGGTGTAGTTCTCCGTAGATGGGAATCGCATGGAGTAGTCGGACGTAAGAAGTCTTTTTGGAAGCCGTTTTGGGCTGACTTACTTTTCGGAGGACTGTATTTATAAAATTATGACTCCATTTATGAGTCGCACTTGTTTGCCGTTGGGCAATACCTTTAGTTACTTGATGTTACTTTCCGTCACTTGAGGACACTCGTGACGATGTTTTTAGTGCAGCGAGGGCTGTGCTTGTATTGTATATTAATCGCTGTTAATCGCGATTGGGTTGAGTCTTTATTTCGACAAGTCTTTTTATTTAAAGAAAACGAAAAAAAATACCTGCTTTTCCGCTTTATTTTATTCTTGAGTTACTAAAGTGACGCCACCGAAATCGGGGTGTTACATTCCTTCATGTTAAACTCAACCTCTGTTATTCTACAATTATACAAGGTAAATTCAAACCCTTACCTTCTATGACACCGGTACAAAGCCTCCTAGACCATTTTCTTCTTGAAGATCAAATTCTAGGTTTTCTCCACCGTTTCTCCTCTCCTTCACCTTTCACGTGTTTCTCTGTTCTGCTGCTTCCCTAATCCTAATTTTCTGATTTATCTCTTTTTAATTCTCTCATAACCCTTAAATAATCTTACAATGGGCCTCACTCCCAACTACTCACTTAAAACCTAAAACCCTTATTTATCTATATCACATAATAACTTAATTATCTAATAAAATCACTTAATGACCTTATCATCTAATTAAATCACATAATCACATAATCCTCTAATTAAATCACATAAATTATCAAATTACCATATAGCATAATAATAATTAAACTAAAATAATAAATAACATAATAACGAAAAGTGGGGTGTTAGAAAACTCATTCGCCAACCTCCACAAAGACATTAAACATGTCTTCATGGTCCTGTATCCTAAGCGCTTTCCCAGCAAACAAACAACCAGCGCCTCCGCCCAAGGGGTACAAAGTTCAGAGAGTGCAGCCTTGTCCAAAGATACACACGGAAGGAGGGAATTTCCATTAGCATAATCAACCGCCATCTTTCCATGTTCGAACCAGTTCACTTTTTCCTTCTCCTTTGGAGGTGCCAACGACTTCCCCCTCCCCCCCCCCCAATAGCTTGTCCCGAAAAGAAACCTTGGCCAGAGGTGGCAGCTCCGATGAGCCCTCAAAGAAAGTCGCCATCAAACCCTATCCTCTTTTGAAATTGATTAATATCATATGAACTTTTATTGTGATTTCGTAGTTTTTATTAATTAGATTTTATGGTATTTTTGTTGAATTTTTAGTTTTTTATTTAATATAGGTAAATCTTAGATAACTAGGGAAAATCTTTTAAAATTTTAGTATTTTATGAAAAAGTTTTTCAGATTTAAAATTACCTTTAAAAAATCGGTTTCAAGATTTGTTATGGAAATAAAAGTTTATTTTTAGTGTATTAATTAAATTTTATGGTACTTTTATTGAATTTTTGGATTTTTATTTCATTCAGAATTTTATGAGTTTTTATTGTGATTTGGTAGATTTTGATAGTTTTTATTAATTAATTTTTATGGTATTTTTATTGAATTTATTTGATTTTTATTTAATCTAGGTAAATCTTAGATAATTAGAGCAAATCTTTTAAAATTTAAAAATTGTATGAAAAAGTTTCTTATATTTAAACAGAAAAAAACTATCTAACAAATTGAAAGCTATCTAACCAATTGACACGTGGAATTATTTTTATGAGAATAAATCTGGTGCTGCCACGTCACTAAATGAGTCTGATATAAGTTCTTCTTTTCTAATATTTATTGATTGATATCTATTTTACAAATAATACATTAATAATCCCCATGTTCAAAAAAAATCCCTAAATCCCCAAATAAAAAACAACACATTCCAACCCCAATTCATATGATCTCAACCTCCAGGTCTCCGAATGATAGCTCAAGTGGTAAGAGCTATGGACATAAGGGTTGGGTAAGATGAAGGATGAAGGGTCCCGGGTTTAGATCTAGAGGAGGGATTAATTTACTAACATTTTTAACAACTAACATTTTCCTATAAAAAAAATCATCAACCTCCAGTCTTCTCTGTCAAAAAAAAAAATCCTCCAGTCTTCACCACCATCTTGGCATCTTCACATCAAAGTAACATCTTCAACCTCCTGCGCAACCCCACTCCCATGCCACCACCATCTTCAACCCACAACACCACCGCCACTCCCACACTACCAATTTTATCTTCAACCCACATCACCACCACCACTCCCACACTACTAATCTCCACTAGTTCATCTTCTCTCTCATCATCGCACCACCCCTTAAATTGCGTCTCCCAAACTCAAATCGTCCCTCCCAAAGCCCCATTCCCTACAAAACCAAAACAGAGGGAGAAAGAATTTTGAGAATGAGAAAGAGACGGGGAGAAGCATGTGTGTGGTTAGGGCTGTCATGGAGGTTGAGGTTGGTGGAAAATGGTGGAGGGGAGAGGTGAGTGTTCAAGGTTGAAGATGTTTCTGGAGTTTTTTTTTTGTACATAGGAAAGATAAATTACACCCGTCAGGAATCAATCCCTAGACCTTCCTCTACCCAACCCATATGTCCCACAGCTCCTACCACATTAGTTATCCTATGGGGACAAAGATGTTTCTGGAGTTAGAATTTTGTTTTAATTTTTCTTATTGTAAATAATAATAATAATAATAATTTCTTTCTAACAATATTTACTGACATGGCACCTATGTGGATAGTGTGTTTGAGTGCCACATTATTTAATGAGATTCACCTCACTTAATTTGGCCGGAAATTTAACGAAATGACTAAAACTGTTGACGACACAAACAAGAGGGATGCAAATTGCTCATTTTAAAATAGTGGAACCAAAATCGCACAATCGTGATACATCAGAGACGAAAAATGGAATTAAGCCTTTTTTTACAAGCATTTTTGCTAAGTACTTAATAAACAATCTTTTATAAACATATTGTAATACCTCTATGTGAAATATCCTACCTTTGTACTCAATTTTTTGTTAAATTAATCTACTTGTATGGATATAATTGTTGGACCCTTGGCCAAACAATTATAACAAATAGTGAGGGATTTCCTCTTCACAATCCTCGTGTTCTGACTTCTCAGCTGTATCAGCATTAAGAAAATGTTGGCTTCTTCAGAATCATCTCCTTCAGCCTCAGAAGATTCTCCATACAGTTCTTCCCCACACTACCAAGAACTTTTAGTGATATTCAATTCGTCAAATTATGACAGTTTATAAATGCCACAAATATCATTTCCAGCATTTGCCTAGAAAGTCATCATCACATGTGCCACAACTGGATTTGTTGTGGTTTTTGCTTAAATGTTGGTTTTGGATGCTAGAAGGCCATCATCGCGCACCAATTATTGTCGGTTTGTACACCAACAAAACTACCTCAAAGCTCGAATTTTACTAGAAGTTTATGTTAGAATATAATAGAATATGATTTATTTATTTACCTATGTAATTAGACATGTAATCAGGTTTATATTGTTCAATCAACTCTCAATTGTATAAATATGTTGTCTAGTATCAATAATAATCACAGAATACAATTCCTTCATGGTATCAGAAGCTAGTTCCGATTCTCTAACCTAACCTTTTTTTTTTAGTTTTTTTTTTCAGCAATCGCCGCCCTCTACTCTTAGAGTGCCGCGGCCGCCGCTCCTCTAACTTACGATCCTCGCCGTGATTGAGCCGCCACCGCCGTCGTCGCACCTTCCCTCTCATGTGTTATCCTCGCCGTGATTGAGCCGCCGCACCTTCTCTTCTTCTTTTTCCTTATTTTTCCTTTCTTTCTTCCGCCCTTCTCTGTCTGGCTTCTGCCCGCCGCCGGTAACACTTCCTTGCTTAGCACAGCCCGCCGCCGCCATATCCAACCTCTACACCCTCCGTCGCGCGTCCTCTGCCTTGAGCGTTTCGGACCCGTTCTTCCCCGGGCCAGGTCGCGTGCCTCCTCTCTTGAGAGACCCAGTCGCGCTCATTCAGGGTAGGCCCAACACTAAATGGGACCTAAAACCAACTTTAAAGTGAGGCCTTTTTTTGGGGCCTTTTTGACTTAATATTAATGCTTTGTTTTTTGGGGCATTTTTTACTTAATAAAAAAAAATTGAGGCATTTTTTCCTTAGTGATTTTCTTGGGAGGCCTAAAGCCCTTGCTTGGGTGACTTTACTCTTGAGCTGGCATGCGCTTACTCTACTGCTTTCTCGCACCACTGGTTCTCTTCCTTGGCCGCGCCGCCTCTTCGCGTCACCACCTCTCCCCACGCCCAACAACCCTCCTCTGCAGCAGATCTGTGTTGTGCCTGTTTTCAGCGAAACAGATCTGTAATACGGCCAAACGGATCCCCCATCTGTGACCCATTTCCTAGAAGGCTAGACACGGTCAACCCGATCCGGTCCAACTGCCCCAGCCCAACACCGGCTAACCCAACAAAAACAAAAACAAATTTCCTTATTTTTTTTTCCTCATTTTTCCTATGGTGGAATCTAGCTCCGGTTCCAGCTCTCCGACGCCCATGGTAGTCCCGTCCACCAATGGTGGTTCCTCCTCTTCTGGTCAACCAGTGTTTCATCCGGCCACTCTCGAGTTTGAAGGGTATTTTATTTTCACGACAGGCTTATCTCTAGTCCTTTTTGATGATTTTCGCTTTAGCCCCAACATTAGTGAACCTCCCGCTTCAACCGAGGGGGTGTGTTAGAATATAATAGAATATTAGGTTATGATATTCTTTATTAATTTACCTATGTAATTAGACATGCAATCAGGTTTATATTTGTTTAGAATATATTGTTCAGTCAACTCTCAATTGTATAAATATATTGTCTAGTAGTATCAATAATAATCACAGAATAAATTCCTTCAATTTATGCCCAGCACACCGCCACAATTTATAAACGAGGTTGCTTTAATTTTACTGTCAATTTATAACCACCATAAACCGTAAATTGTAAACTGGTAGCCTAGAATCAAATTTAATACCTGAAAACAACTAGAACCCCTTTAGATGTATATGACTCCAAAGTACATGCAGTTATGTATTTCGTTTTGAAAGGATAAGTACAAATTATGAGAAAATGGAGAGAAAACTGTGCTAAGTTCGAATAGAATGAATTCATTTATTGCAAGTGAGATACAACCTGCTCATCGAATTTCTCTTCAAGTTTTGTACAATTTTCTTTGGAACTTTCTAAAAATTCTTCAGCTCGCCCACAAATGGGGAGAATTTCATAGGAGAAGATGAGAGAAGGGTGAACTTTTGTGGTTGAGAAATCGGGTGTAGTTCACCTAATATTGTGCGCCTTGCTCCTCAAAGTTGGCAACCATGATCTGCAAAAGACAGGTTCCTCAGACGAGGAGTCTTACTTGCAAGCAGCAAGAGATACGTCTCAAATTAGAAGGCTCATGAGACAAGAGAACTCCTCACATGAGGAGTCTTTCTTGTAATAAAAAATTCTAGGAGCCTTTCTCATAATAATAGCAATAATAATGGCACCTTGTGCGAGAAGACTGATAAGATGAGAGTCTTTCTTTCAAGGCTTAATTACAACTTTGGTCCCGACGTTTACCAATGCCACGATTTTGGTCTCCCACCTAATTTAATTACATGGATGGTCCCCAACGTTGTAGGCCGTGTGCAACGTTAGTCCTACCGTTTATTTCTTAATGGAGGAGGCTTACGTGGACGTCTAGTTGGAGAGAAAAAGGAGATCTGAGGAGAGAGGGAAGCACGTGAGTATCACGTGAACTCACGTGAACCTTATATGAACCCATTATACCCAAATCTGAAACCCTAGGGATCTAAATCGCGTTACCTTCTTCGTTCCAGTGAGGTCAGGGGTTTGAGTATAATGGGTTCAGATAAGGGTCACGTGATACTCACGTGCTTCCCTCTCTCCTCATATCTTCTTTTTCTCTCCAACTAGACGTCCACGTCAGCCTCCTCCATTAAGAAATAAACGGTAGGACTAACGTTGCACAAGACCTACAACGTCGGGGACCATCCATGTAATTAAATTAGGTGGGGGACCAAAATCGTGGCTTTAGTAAACGTCGGGGACCAAAGTTGTAATTAAGCCTAAAAAATTCTAGGAGCCTTTCTCATAATAATAGCAATAATAATGGCACCTTGTGCGAGAAGACTGATAAGATGAGAGCCTTTCTTTCAATAATGATGCATCATGTAAGTAGACTGATGAGACAAGAGAGCTTCTCACGTGAGGAGCCTTTCTCACAACCCTCAACTACCCAAACAACCGGTCAACATAATGAAGATGAAATTGTTTACTAACAAAAACTCTTAGACTCTTAGCGGCAAGCGCCTCTTTCACAAAGAGTCGTTCCACATATGGAGTATTATTCCCTAAAGGTGAAGCTAGACATCCTAAATGGACAAAAACAACTTTAGTTTGGTAAATATTTTTTAAATAACAATATTTTGGTACATAAATAATTTTCTTACAATATTTAAAAAAAAAAAAGTCCTTAATTTAGGGGAAGTGCTTCTCTTTCAATTCTGATTTTCTGTATTGTTGGCTGCTATTCAAGTGTTGTGTTCCCATTTCTACCCTTTCCAGTGCTGTTCACAACACACACTCTTCCATTTTCGGCAGCAGTGGCTTCGTTTCCGGTGATGCCATCAATCAAGTTGAATGAGATTTTCTTCTTAGCGCTTCAGGTTGCCAACACCCCCGTCGTCAAGGGTTCTACTTGGGCGGGTTAGTCAGTATCCCTTAATTATCGTTCAAACTATCTGTTGTTAGTGATTTCAAAAGTGGGATCAACTTTTGGTGATGAAAATGGACAGGAGAATGAAAATTTCTGTTGTTAGTGATTTTCTTACTCTAACATGCCACCATTATTCAATTCAATGGTTTTGGTGCATTTTGTTATATACTTGTAATTGTGCTGTATGTGATTACTAAGTAAAAAACATTAATTTTGTTATATCCAATGGTAATAGCTAATCGTGACACTCATGGTTCTCATTTCATCATCTCTTTGAAAGCTGATCACAATCTTCCTCTTGATTGTATCCTGCGTGGTGTCTGTATGATTGTATGGTCTCTGTTGTGATGCTTTATTTAGTTTATTAGCTATAATTTGAAGGACTCTTTCAATTACTGTGAGAAAAGCATGCAACTTTATGCTATACTATTGATGTGTGGTGTATATTTGTCCAAATAGGACCAAAAATAAGGGTATCTATAAGCAATAGCAGCATATGTTTGCTTTCCTAGAGAATCTCTCTGGTGTGCTGCTATTATTTTGAGTTCACATTGTTTTGCTTAAAGTTTTTACTGTAGTTTTTGTACTAGTGCTAAGGAGTAAGGAGATTTATGGATCTGCTTCTTGCAATTTCTCATTGTTATTTTCACTTTTTTTATGGAGTCTATTATTTTATTAAAGGATATATTTGACTATGCCCATGTCCCTGGACAAGCTGTGCTTCATCACGGTCGTTTTCTCAACAGCTGGTCAATGGGTTAACCTTTTTTTTTTTTGGTAAGCAATATGAATTAATGGTGCAGAAGATGCTTTAAAATTTTCCTTGTATTCACTCCTATATAAGTAATTGTATATTTGTATAGATGTGGAAAGCAAGAGGTTGGCTGGTGAGAGTTAGGTTTGAGTCAGTGTAGTTTCTGAAGCTAGAGGGGAGTTTCGGCCAACCCTTTAAAGCAAATTTCACATAAACGCAGTATTACTACTCACTATGAAATCATATCATAGAGTCGTTTTCATATATTTCAATGAACTCGACTGATGGTTTTCTTTACACGAAAATCAAAATAGCATTTGATTCTATGCTCAATGGATGTATTGGTCAGTTTAAAATTTACCGTTTGTGGTTGTTATAAATTGCAAGTAAAATTCTGCCAACCTTATTTATAATTTGTGGCCTTCTGGCGGTCGCTTTGGGGCAATTCTGTTGGTGTACAGACTGGCAGTAATTGATGTGCGATTTCTGCATCGAAAACCAACATTTAAGCAAAAACCACAACAAATCCAGCTGTGGCACCCATGATAATGGCATTCTAGGAAAATGCTGGTAATGATATTTGTGGCATTTATAAATTGTCATAATTTGACGAAATGAATACCAATAAAAGTTTTTTTTGTAGTGTGGGAAAGAACTGTATGCAGAATCTTTTGTGGCTGAAGGAGATGATTCTGAAGAAGCCAACATTTGCTTGATGGCTGATACAAAATCTGCTTAGAAGTCAGAACACAAGGATTGTGAAGAGGTAATCCATGACTAATTGTTATAATTGTTTGGCCAAGGGTCCAACAATTATATCCCATACAAGTAGGTTAAGTACAAAGATAGGATGTTTCACATAGAGGTATTATTATGTACTTAACAAATACAAGATAGGATGTTTCACACACATATTCAATGGAAAACAAAGGATTGCTTATACAGATTACAATATGTCGTCACAGAACCTTGATATCAAAGGCAATGCCATGGCATAATCATCTTCCACCATGCAAGGCAACCAGCGGCACATGATCCCTACTGGTATCATACCCGGTATTCTGAAGGCTGCTGTTATCACCGCATTCATAATAAATGTTTGAAGCTTCCTCGTGAAGCAAGTATCGAGTCTCCTCCAAATCTTGTTCTCTACTTGTCCAGGGGTGCTTCTCCATTAGCCTTAATCCCTCCAACTCTATAGCCACTTCCTTCATGCTTGGTCTTTCCTCGCCTCTAAGTCTCAAACACTTTGCTGCAAGAACAGCAACCTCCTTTATCTCTTGCTTATTTTCCTCATTCATGATTCCAGCTTGAACAACATCAAACATGCGGTCCTCTTTCAAGCAAGATAGAAAATGCATAGCTAGGCTTCTTTTCTCTTCTGGCCTGTCAAAAGAAATAGGTTTCTCCCCTGTTAGCAGCTCTACAAGCACTACCCCAAAGCTATAAACGTCACTTTTCTCTGTCAATTGTTGTGATTGCATATACTCTGGGTCTAAGTATCCAAGAGTTCCCTGCACCATTGTGGCTATATCAGCTTGGTCAAGTGGAACCAATTTTGAAGCTCCAAAATCTGACACTTTGGCTCTGTAAGTGTCATCCAAGAGAATGTTGGCACCCTTTACATCTCTGTGGATAATGGGTACAAAGGCATCCGAGTGTAGATATGACAGAGCTCCAGCTGCCTCTGCTGCTATCCTTAAACGAGTTTTCCATGTTACATTTTCTTCCTTGCCTCCATTGTGAATAAAATCATGAAGGGTACCATTGCTGACATACTCGTAAACTAGTAAAGGAACTTCAGTCTCCAAACAACATCCCAAGAGTTTGACCACATTTCTGTGAATGATTTGGGACAGAACAACCACCTCATTAATGAATTGGTCGATTTGACTCTTATCTACTATTTTGGATTTCTTGATTGCAACGATCCGTTTATCTGGTAGAATTCCCTTGAAAACTATGCCATAACCTCCTCTACCAATGATTAAGCTCTCGTCATAGTTGTTGGTGGCCTTCTTGAGTTCATCTTCTGTGAAAATTTTAGCTGTTTGGGAGGAATCTTCTCTTGCATGGAGTTTTTGTTGCAAAATGAAACCCCCATTCTCACGGAAGAATTTCTCTTTTAGCTTCATTAGTTTCCTTTTCTGGTATAGTAAGTACATGGAGGCAATCCCCACTAATAGAATAATAAGCCCTGCACCTGCTCCTGCATTCCAAATATTTTGACCCAATCAATGAGTTATTCTCTAAACAACATCCTTGCTTAATGAACATAACTACGAGAATTTGAAATGAAAGACACAAGAGACTGAAATAATATTAAATGGATGTCCTTAGCTTCTTACCAATTATAACTTTGGTAAGTACTTCCTGTTTGTGGCACCCTCTTTTCTCAGTTCCATCTCCTGATTGCCCCTTAGGACAAAAGCATTGGTAAGACCCATTGATGTTCCGACAGTGATTTTCATCTATGCACGTATGACCCGGCCTCTTACACTCATCAATATCTGCGACTCAAAAAAAGATATCATTGAAGTAAATGAATCTTTGTGTCCAACGATGCATTTTCAATTGCGTAGGTTGAATGAGGCATAAGTTCTAATTTTAGTATCAACATTTTACACAAAAATTACCTATGCAGCCATCAGGATGGTATGGGTTTCCTTCATAACCTGACATACATGTGCAACGGTAACCATAATCTATGTCCTCATCAACGCAAAGACTATTGTTCTTGCACGCGTAGTCGGTACCACTCTTTGAAGCATTGCAGCCCTTGTTTCCTACAGTCCAATCAAGAACCAAGGGGAATTCTGTGTGAGGAAAACCTTGTAAATCAGTGGTAGAAAAATTATACGAGCCTTGCTTAACAACAAATGAATAGGTGCAGGTTCCCAACGATTCCGTTGAATTGGGAAAGCCAGATGCTTCTACAGTGATATTCCTCATTCTCGGAGGAATGTTGACCTGGCAACACCCTAAGCCTGAACAAGTTCCGTTTTTGGTTATTGACATTATTCTATTGCCATAGCATCTTGTCAAGCACCCAGTTGTATATGTGTGCTCCTCGTAAACACTGTTGAGATAGCCATAACTGTCGCAGCCCACGGTTAGGAACTTGTTTTCCGTGCTTGAAATGCTGAAACTTGCTGTGTAGAGCCAAGGGTTGCTCCAATAATTGCTTCCATTTTTTCTATAGCATTTCGATGAGATGTCAAGCATTACATCCATTTGACCCTCGATGGCGATGGCTAGAACTGGTACGTTCCCAAAATATAGTTTAGAATCATTGCAATGGAGTCTGAATTTGTGCTCCAAGTAACAAGGTTGATCTGGTTTTGATGATGAGTTGCCTATGCCAAAAGGATAAGGAATATTTGTGACATCTCCACAAGTGGAGTTGCAGCCAGGCAGGGACTGTACTTTGGTTGCTGCTGCTACTGAAGAAGTGGCTTCACCAGCTGCAACTGCTACTACCAGGGCTAATGCTAGTTCAGCCATTAACATGAGGTGCAATTGCAACTGCTTCACCTTCACCTCCATTGGCTTTGGTCACACAAACTAGATTACAGAGGGTTTGGAAGTTGGATCTGGAAATTAACTAGCTGCATATGCTCTGGTAGCCAGAGGGGTTCACTTATTTATGAACTTCAATTTTATTTTATTTTTTTCCAGTTTAGATGGGAGTAAGTTCAGTTGACTTAGCAAGAAGACTAAGACTAATACTCGGTCTTTAAAGAAGCAAGTAGTGATGGAGAATTGATCTTGAAGAAAATACCATCCGTAGCTTTGAATTTTCTACGTTAACATTCAAGTGCAGAAAACGACCATTTTTTTACAAGAAGGCTTAATTGCACTTTTGCTCCCTGATCTATCACGGTTGTGCGATTTCACTCCCTTGTGTTTAAAACGAGCGATTTTGCTCCCTAAAGTTCTAATTTGTGAAAATTGGGTCTTTCCGTTAGATTGACATCCAATTCTTAACGGAATTTGCTGATGTGGCATGTTCATTAATATTTTATTAATATTTTTCCACTTAATCATTAGTTTTTATTCACCCTTCCCTCTTCTTCTTCTTAACCCAGAAATACAGTAATCCTCAACAACCCAGATTTCTGAAATCACACACTTCTAAAACACCAACTCACAAAGAAAAAATACCTCTCTCACAAACCAATTCTCCCAGACGGCAAGAGAGAGAAAGAAACATGACGGCCGCTGCTTGCAGCTGCCTATGTCAGCAATTTTCGTTTACAATTGGATGTCAATTTAACGGAAGGATCCAATTTTCACAAATTAGAACTTTAGGGAGCAAAATCATATCGCTCGTTTTAAACATTAGGGAGTGAAATCGCACAACCGTGATAGATCAGGGAGCAAAAGTGCAATTAAGCCTTACAAGAAACTAGAAAGAAAGAAGGCAAAGAGCCCTCCCTACGTGCTAGGAAGTCCGTTGCATTGTTTTTCTCCCAAGGAATGTGGACCGCCAAGGCATAGCAATCCCAACAATGAGCCCTCCTAACGCGCGAGATGATACCACTTGAGCTATCATGCGGGGACAAATTCAAATTATTAAACCAATATGTTTTTCAAGAGTTTTACAACCTAATGATAAATTCAAGAAGCCTCTAGGATTGTTCATAACAACCCGCAAACTGGTATTGCAAGAAGACTTCTTAAGGGGGCTTCGAATGAAGCAGCTACGAAAGGGAAAGGGGGATGAGGCGTTTTTTCCATGATAATATCACAGTAATTGTTGTCTTCATTGACCATAAGTACAACTACAAGGTTCATTTAATTTCTAGCCAACAAAGTTGACTGCTTCTGCTTTTGATTATCCAAAAGCTAAGAAATTTCAATACTTCATTAGACATTTTTGAGACATCTAGTTGTTGTTAACTTCGAACATTTCTTATCACCTTTGCTGGTGATAAATGAGGGAAGTCATGTTTTTCACTTCACCTGGGGGTTGGTTTCTTCATGGTGTTACAAAGTTGTAAGTGTTTTTTTTTTTGTTACAGGAGGAAAATTTGAAAGTTGTAGTGTGATAATATACGTACAAGGTGTTAGAAAGTTGTAGTGTTATTTTTTTTTTTTGTTACAGGAGGAAAATTAGAAAGTTGTAGTGTGATAATATACGTACAAATACCTTGTTTCTTTGAATAAAGTTTATAATGGTTTTAACTAAAAAAACACTGCATGCCATGAAGATTAATTTGTATAGTTTTTGTTGGGGGAAACAGGGAACTCATGGCCCGAGGAGTTTAACCCAAAATCTTATGGGTCACATCTGTTATCAACAGAATCCACCGTCAATAAGTTGTTACCGTAGTCCCACAAACCATCGGCTCTGATACTACTTGTTGGGGGAGATAGGGGAGCCCATGGGCTGAGGAGCAAGACACCAAGAGATATCGACGCGACATCTTAACCCAAAACCTTAAAGCATTAGGTTTATGAGTCACATCTCTTATAAAGTCTTCTTCTTACTCACACTTAACCAATGTGGGACTCCAACTCACACTGAAATTCTCATCAGTTTCAAATTATATGTATATTGGATCGATTACACCGTTTCATTTTATGGTATCAATTTAAATTAATATGTTTATTTTTTTGAAAGGCAATTTTTTTAAAGTTAACTTCCATTTAAAACAAGAAGAAAGACGCGATAAATCAATACATCAGCTGTCATAAAAGAAAAAGTCTCTTAGGGAACCTCCTCCACTCAAAATCAGTATAAGTGTTCCTGGTTAAAAAGTCTACAATTGAATTACCAGTGCGTCTAACAAAAGAGAGGAATATAATCAAAACAAGAACCAAGTCTACGACAATCACGAACAAGTGAGCAAAATAATAATGACCATCCTCATTACACTGGTATTATTGAAGACAATCCGTCTCTAGAATCACCTGTAAAAACCCAAGCTTCACTGCCAACTGAATGCCCATCGGAAGCTGGATGTTAATTATGTAGACTATTTTGGGAGTGATGGTCCCCCTACCATTGAGGATGGGAGAGTGGAAGAGTGTTTATCGAATTTCTAAGAATATTCTATGAAACAAAAATATTGTAATCGTCATTATATGTGAGTTTACGTTCTCCTTTTCACCAAATGGCTTTAATCCATTGTAATTTGTAAGCTTAGTGAGTCTTGTCTAAGCTCAAATTCTATGTTGAGAAGTATGGGTGTGGAGATGAAGCAAAAATATGACAAATATTTGGGTAGCATTGTAGGTAAGAATAAACTCCTATATTTGGGAGTTATCTTTGACCTCGTTGCAAGTTCAGCCGTGTTGAATGGTCTCTTTGACAAATATATGTTGAGGACCCAATTTTTTTAAATGAAATTTCAACTAGTGTGGTGTGGCTGAGAGTCTATCTAGAATGTATAATTGATATGTTTTTACCTTTGAGGAATATGATAAGACTGAACAGACATCTCATGACCCATTGGAGGGGGTTAGGAATGGGGTAGCATCTGCTCCTACTGAAGTTTCAACATATTAACACGGGCAGATGCTTTTAAGAAGCATTGATGGAAAAAAAAAAGTTCCATTTATAAAAAAAGAGCTTGAGAGATACTTAGATGAAGCTTGTGTATAACAAACAAGGATTTTATGCTTATGTTCATATATCTTGTGTAGACAAAACAAGGATATTGTTGATTTGTGAAAGCTGTGGGCTGCTTTTCATTTCCTGATGTTGCTTGAGTTTCAAGGTAACAAATTTGAATAAAAAAAACTATGGCAATAGCAATGGTGGTTATAAATGGAAATAGCTTACAGATTACATAACCCTTTTAAATTTTAATGTTTAACTATCTGCATTTCCTATTTTCCGATGCATAAAAAAAACTATCTGCATTTCCAATTTGTTGCATTTTTAGCATCTATTGCATTTAACACTTTTATAGTATTTCAAGGGTATATGAAATGATTTATGATACGTTATTGATGTTTATTTGGACGCTACAATTTCTGCTTTGGAATTTTCTAATTAGAAATTAATGGGAATATTTTAATAATTAATATGATAAAATCATGAAGAAATTAGATCATTTGATAATTTGGGCCTTTCAGCAAGTGACTTTATGTTGAATACATCTTCTAAAACATCTGCTGAAAAACTTGAGCAGACCCAATAAAACTCCGCAACCCACTTTTTGAGCCCATTTGGCACCAACTCATTGAATGGCCTGTTATAACCATTTTGGCCTAAACTGAGCTACCCGAACAAGCACTTGGGTGGAAATGGGCCAAGATAAGCCCTTCTCGGTTTCGGTTAGTTTGGGCTAAATGGATCTGAAATTGATCGACACTTAGCCCTAGGAGCAAGTGTGACAGGCTCTCATTACCCATGTCTCATCCAAAGTTAGCGGTGCTCTAATCAAGGAACAAGTGTGGCGCTTGAAGCCCTTGCTACAGTATTCAAGCATACCCTACCCGTTCAATTGAACGGCGTCCCAGGAGAACGAATGGCTCTCCACGACAGTCGTACTCATCATGACACATCGACCATCGGTGCCCTTAAAACCAAACCTTATAAAAGGCGAATCACATGCAATAGGTACACACTCTTTGTTCCATCTTTCTCTTACCTACCCTCTCCACCATTATGAATTAGGTGTTGGAGTTTTTTCGCAAGTACCCCCCACAGACGGGACTCTATAGCATAGAAGCCCGCGTTCTCCCGAAGAAGCATCGGACCTTTGGAGCTCGTCGTTCACCCCCTTCATCAGTACTCCGTTGGAGTGATTTGATCGTACTCGTCGGATCATTTATCAAGAAAGTTTACAAGATACCAGTCCAACCAACATAATATATGCTAAATTAACGTTACTAACTGATAAACTTACGCTGTCCAACTAGACATTACTCAACTATCTTTACAAGAGACGGTCTTTAGACCAAGATTATTGAATTTTCAATTATCTGATTCTGTTTTGTACTCAGAATATCCGAAGAATCTGCCAATCAGCTTTGTAAACTTGGATTCTTCACACCTGCGCTGATGTTCAGTTAGGGACAGAATGCTGTAGAGAACTAGAGCCTGAAATAACTAGGGCTATAAATTGCACTGATCGCAGTTGCGGCTATGTTGGGGTCTTGGGGAAATATCCACATGCTGGTTGATGCGGCCACAGTTACGGTTACAACGACATTGCAGGACTCCAAAGCCTTTTACATTGTCGTAGTTGCAGTTGCGGAACGCAATTTAGAACTCTGGAATAAACATTAGACCTTTCCATCTGATGTAGGAAGGCTATGATCCGTTTTCGTGGTTGTGGTAGACGAGATAGATACAGAATTTGTGCCTTTGGAGGGAGAAGAGGAAGGAGAAGGGAGCTTCTTAGGCAGCATCTGTTCCCAGTAATATTCCTTTGGCAATCTTGATCCTTCTGATAGAACAACAAAAGCTAGCAGAGCCAGAAGCAAGCACTGGTGCCTCCAAGAAACCATCATGGTGATCAATAACACTGTTGAAGAGGAAATTGCACAGTGCTTGATCAATCTCCATTGGCTTTGGAAATTAAGAGCAGGTTTTGAGAGCTTCTGGTAGCAGACATGTTCAGTAATGTAAGGAGGATGCCAACTTGTTTTTGTGGGAAAGGGTGTGTAAATGGCCGACAATGGGGTACTTGATAATTCTAAATATGAGTGTGCATGTGTGTGGAATAAGAATTGAAGAATAATTAAAGTACTCACTCGAACCCTTTACAAGTTGGACAATATTATTTAATTCTTTATGCATCTGTTAACATATCTTTGTTGTCAGACTTGTTCAAAGTGTTGAGTTAGCAATGTCACTATGGGGTCTGGTCTGGCAATTATTATGTAGAATATTCATAAAAGTTCCATACTACTTTTGGATTTAATTGCAACAAAAGAATAAAAGAAGGTTAGAAAGATATAGAGACGCTTCCTGACCTTCAATATTTCTTAAGATAGTTTTAGGCATATGCATGCACGCTAATGAATAATGGTGCATTGATGCTGCTGGAGTGCTGGCACACCCTTTTTTTGGATAATATAAGCATCATCATTGTCGAAGTTCTTCAATTAGCAGACAAAAAAAATGGTTTATGCTGTTTAAACAGAAGTGATTTGTAGACACCATCAACTAGTGATACCCACGACGACACACGTAATTTGTGGGGTTCAACAGTCACAAATTGCAAAGTTTAAAAAAATCTATAATTTGTGACGGTTAGAAACTCTCAAAAATTGTAGATGTGTCAGTGAGTGTCCACAGAAAATGATGTTTATAATTATAGATCATTTTTGTTGTTTAGATTCTAACTCTTGTCTTCATGAATTTCAATCATGCCTACGTGAGGAGAGTGCTCTTTCTTCCGCAGTTTCATGTAGCTAAAAAGCTAAACAGGCTCAAGTTAACTAAGGAAAATGTTGGTTAACTTTTGATTAGTTCACCAAAAGAAAAGCATCTTGAAATTTTTGTATGCTGTTACCCAACAATGGAGTTTATTAACTATATGAAGATAATCGTATCCTTGGTGTCAGTGGAATGTGGTTATTTTTTAAGTTAAAAGTTATAAGGCACTCCTTTCATCAGTTAAAGGACACACATTATGTTCTTAAAAAAAAATGCTCTTAAGTTATGCTCGTAAGGTATTCATAGTGAAGTAGCTTCAAGTTTTTTCTTCCTTCCATTTCCGTAAAGCTTTGAAAATAAAATTAAACTTGACTTCCAAGTTAGTATTGAATGTCAATTTTGATGAAAATGATGGGTTTGAATATTGTTCCAACACTTCTTTTTAATTTGAGCCTTTTAGAAATGTTATCCATATAAAAAATGATTACATGTTTCTCTTGACAAAAGTATTTTCCGGAGTTCGAATTTATACTATCATCCTTACAAGATGTTTGCTTACCACTAACCCAACACTTTTATTCAACACTATTTTTTAAAATCGGACAATATTTATATGGCTTAAAGGGTCCAAAGGCCCCTGAAATTACAAAGGGAATCAATTACAGGACCTAGAAAAAAATTTCATCAAATTGGGTCCCTAAAAAAAATTTTAATTCAATTAAGGCCAAATGTTGCCACAACTCAATTTTGTCCTAGTCATCGTTTCCACGTGGCTTTTTTATTTTTTTAATTAGAAAAATTAATTAAATAAAATTTTAATTCCAAGTCAGTTATATAAGCAGAAAAAAAACTTAATAAAATCATAATCTAAATAAAATCCCTAATCTAAACATTAACCTAAACTAAACAAAATCAAATCCCTAATCTAATAATATCAAATACATAATCTAATTCCCCTCCAGAAGAAGAAAAATGATGAATGATCCCAGAAAGCAAGAGAACAATCCCAGAAGAAAGATCCACCAAAAACCCCAGATACCCACTCCAAAGTTGAACAATAGCAAACCCTCATATCAGAAACATGGGTTGCTGCTTCCGAAGAGCTCGCAGGTTGAACACAAAATTAGGGATTTGGATCTGGATCTAGAAGGAGAGGAAGGAGAAGAGGTGGTAGCCTTCAACAAAGCCACCACCGAACACATAAACCCACCCCACCCTCAGCAAACCAAACATCAGAAGAAAGAGATGAAGTGGGTATGGAGAAAATTCATTCAGCTTCAGCTTCTTCTTCGAAAACCCCCTTATCCACACCACCCTCTTACCCAAAACCCCATGTCGCCATAGCCATGGCGTTGAGATGCTCTGCATGCTCTTTTTCATCATTTTTGTTGTTGAATGGATGGTGTGATAGTTCAGTGTAAGCATGGTGAGATTTAGGGGAAAGATTTTGACTAAAATTTGGTTGGACTTGGACCACTAATTAAATGAATTGGGGAAATTAAAAACAATTTTTCAATTTGTGTAGATGAATTGAGGGAGATGATGAATTGGGGGGGAGACAGAAGTCACAGAACGGAGAGCTCGATATATTACAGTAGGGAAAGCATTCATTTTTATGTATTATGAATGATGAATGATTATAGGGCATTAGTTTTAACACCCCCCTTATTAATCTCACACCCTCTTTTATTTTCTAAATTCCCTTAATACCCTCTCTTGTAAAGAGATAGTCAAAGTGTGATAGTATTTTCACACATACTAAGTGTGAAACATTTTCACACTCAATGTGTGAAAATATTTCACACTCACTAAGTGTGAAACGCTTAAAACGAAAGGAAGAAGGTGAAGAGAGAATAAAGATACTCAATTCGCACAATTGTGTTTCATACTCAAGGGTGTGAAACACAATTCAGTTTCGCACTCAAGATCAGTAGTGTGAATGGACTTTATTTTCAATTTTAAATTTTTCGTTTCTTTAGAATTAGATTTCACACTCAAGTGTGTGAAACATTTTTAAATTTCACACTCAAAAGTGTGAAAGAACCAAGTGTTAAGAATTTTATTTTTAATTTTAAATATTTAATTTTTAATAATTAAATTTCACACTCAAATGTGTGAAACATTTTCAAATTTCACACTCAAGAGTGTGAGTTATTGAACTGTTAATAATTTTATTTTTAAAAAAAATTGATTTTTTTATATTTTCATTTTACACTCAAGAGTGTGAAATATTTTCAAATTTCACCCTCAAGAGTGTGAAGGAACCAACTGTTAAGAATGTGAAAATGTTTTCCACTCACTGAGTGTGAAATACTTAAAACAAAAGGAAGAAGGTGAAGAGAGAACGAACATACATCGGTTCACACTTACAATGTATGAAATGTTTTCACATATATTAAGTGTGAAAAGAGGCAACGAAGAAAACTATGAGATGAGAGTAAAAGTGAAGGGTGGTGTGATAAACAAAAATGATGGTGGTGATAAGATAGGAAAAATGATATGTTTGGAATGAAATTAAATTTTAAATGGTATTTCAGATATTTTGGTGCATAAAGGAGGGTGGGGGATTAATTGAGGGGGTGTTAAAACTAATGCTCATGATTATATTAGGGATTAGGATTGATTAGATTAGGTTTTTATTTAAATTAGTGATTTTATTTTTTCTGTTAAATAAATGAATTGGAATTAAAAAATAAAGTTTTATAATTTTTCAATTTAAAAAAAAATAGAAATGTCACGTGGAATTGCTGACTAGGATAAAATTGAATGCTGGCAACATTTGACCTTAATTGAATTAAAAAAAAAATTCTAAAGCCCTAATTTGATGCAAAAAAAATTTAGGTCCTGGAACTGATTTCCCTTTGTAATCTCAGGGGTCATGCATTTGACCCTTTAAGCCTATTTATATATATAATTTTGGAGTTTCCCAATTTTAAAGAAACCATTATTGAAAGAAAGTTGGATTAAAGCTACTATCATAATAACTTGCACAGTTGGAAGGTGCAGAATGCGTTTTCATCTCACAAGTGGTAGGGTCAATTTCTCTCTCAAACTGCTGTTTTGTCTCCTGCAACTCCGTCACGTATTTTCTTCTTGCGGGTTTTGTACACTGAACACCACACCTTAATCATTTAACTATCCCTCCATTTAAGTAGTAGTATAAGCTTATTGCTAAACAATTATAATACAGGTTAATTTAAATTGAGTCAAACAAGTTCAATAATTACTCTCTTTACATGCTGCTATCTATAATGAAGTAGTAGCAAAAAAGTATGTCAATGTTATCAAATAATGTCTCATTTTTTTTCTAATTAATGAAATTATGTCATGTAAATTAAAAAGTATATGATGTGAATTGACATAACACAATCTCATAGTGCAAGAGGAAATGAGTCCATTTTAGAACGTTAATCTTGACCTAAGTGTATGGTGGTTGCTCACATCTTGGGTGGAAATATGCTAGGCTATGTTTTGCTTAAATAGGTCTGGCATACTTAAAAAATTCAAGACATGAGTCTGGGTTGTTATTTGTCATAAAATTTCTTTTGGGCATGAGCCTATTGAAAGCCTGGTCTGGCCTTGTACACTATTTAAAAGTCTGCTTTATAATATGACATTCTAGTAGACTGAAAAATTTAATTGTAAATATATTAACAAACTTATAGGCTAACAAGCTAAAATATGTTAACTTCATTATATCATTTAAGTGAAAGTAAATAGATCATCTGTCCATTTTTTAAGATGCTTATACCGTTAAATTCTTATATAGTATAAGATGTTTAAACATATAAATAAGTTAATAAAGATATAACTTAAGATATTATTATAAAAATCCAATGTAAAAATAATAGAAATAATAAAATAATTTTATATTTACTTAAATAGGCCGACATGTTAGGTTATAAGGCTTTTTAAGTGGCCTAAGTCTTAACTTTTTAAAAAAGACTTGGTCTTGTCTATTTTTTTTTTATAGGCAAATGTTAGTTGTTAGCAATGTTAGTAAATTAGTCCTCCTCAGCGTTCGAACCCTGGACCCTTCACCCTTCATCCCACTCAACCCTTATGTCCCTAACTCTTACCACTTGAGCCTGACCTGGTGTGAGCCTGATGTAGGTTAGGCCATAGGCCCTTGCCAGCGGCCTGACCTACTTCTATCCCTACTCACCTCGCATTTACGAAGTTAGGTGTTCGATACTCTCTCATGGGAATACAACACATTTAATTAGTGGTTAGTCGTTTATCGCTTAGTATGAACACCCGCAACGAGTATATTAGTCACAACTATGGAATGTGGATACCATGCTCTAAACGTTAAAAAAAAAGTAGCAAAAGTGGAATGCGCCGATGATAACTATTGAAACTACATAACCTGTAATGCTAAGACTTGGTCGAGTGGAGTATGATAGATTCTCGTATCTAACTAGTCATGGGTTTAAGCTCTCAGTCTTCCCTTTGACGTGAGGTAAATGTAAGTCTACTCTAAGTGCTTTTTAAATTTAGTAATTTTCTCTACTTTTGACTGAGACATCATCCTCTTGCCTTAACTTTTTCCATAAAAAAACTATTGAAACTTCAAATTTATCCATAATCACTAAGGTAGTGTTTGGAAATCGTACAGAACAGAACGGAACAGAACAGAACGGAACAGAACGGGAAGGAACAGAACAATAATGTTCTGTACACTGTGTTTGGTAAATACATTATGGACAGATGAGAACCATCAAGTTAATTACACATATACCCCTATTAATGTTTTAGATAAGTATTTAAAAAACATTGTTTTAGATAGAATAATTTTTTCATATCAACGTTCAAACAAAAGAAAAAAAATTCATATCATATTACATTTTGTTTTATACAGATAAACATAAAAATTCCTTTCAAAAAAAAATGATAAACATAAAAATTGGATTGAGTAAAAAGATAACACATTTAAAAAAAAAGAAAAAGATAAGTCAGTTTCAAAAAAAAGGAAAAGACAAAAGACGCTTCTTCCCCAAATTAAACATAACGCTGCAAGCCTGCAACAGCAGCTTCAATGGCCACTCCCCTTTCATGGTCGTTTCCTCTCACAGCCAAGGGACCTTGCTCTGCTACAGCCACCGGCAAGCCTTGCCTCCATCAAGTCGAGCTCCCATTATGCGCAACCAGTCCGCCACCGGACATCCACCATGCCGCAACAAAAACCATCACGCCCGGGCTAGATCCGTCGTCGTGGATGCTCAGGTCGCTGCGAACGAAGCCAAATCGTGAACTAGTGTGTTACCTCGATCTCTTCCTGCACCATATGTCCCTCTCCCTTGTGTGATTTGGGCACCCAACAATGCATGGTGGTTCCGCCGCCGAGGTCGGTGACGACGAATGGAGGCCGGCGACGGCGAATGAATGGCGGTAACCAGTGATGGGTGAAGAGGCAATTTGTTTTTGTAAAAAAAATGACAAATATGAGAAACAGAGATGGCTCAATGAGATAGAGAAGAAGAAAGGGTTAAGTTAAGGAAATACAAGAATAGATTCAGGGTAATTTTGTCTTTGTAATAAGTGTTCCGTTCCGCTCTCTTCCGTTCCACCCTTTTTCATGGAACCAAAATGTTCCGTTCCTGGAGCCTCATGTCCTGTTCCGTTCCATCTTAAAAACGTGACAAACGTGGAACAGAACCCATATGTTCCGTTCCGTCCCGTTCAAACATGTATGCCAAACGCTACCTAAACCACCCTTAAGAAGTGTGAGCTTGAACCTGTAAGTCTACTCTATTAACTTTTCGAATGCTAACATCTTTAATTGTATATGTTGTTCATGGATCTATTGTTATGTATTCCTAACTTATGGATGAAGACTACCATATTTGTCCTCAGCCACCAACCGAAGTGAAGATAGACTCTTGTTTTAGAGACGTCTTGGGTTGTTTTGCTTTTCGTAGTGGTTCTTCCTTTCATTTTTATTTCCTATGCACCAAAAATTCATTTTAGAATCATATCATACACTATACATAAATAGCTCCTTGATGGTATTTAGATATTTGATTCGAATCAGACTAGGGTGGACCATTAATATTTTGGTCAACCATTAATGTTTTAGTCCACCGGTGAACCACAGATTAAAACAGTTTGATGCAAGAATATAAGATTATTATTTAAATCAATGGTTAAGATTGAATGAGTAATAAAATGGTATAGATGTAATTTGCCTCACTTTTCAAAACCTAACTACTGGAAAGAAAAATTAATTTCCCCAAACTTTGAAACATAGGAATTCAAAAGAATAGGTACCCGAAGAACAATTTTGGGGCGATCCGTGAAAAAAATCAAGTCCACACCTGACATTCCCTGGATCTACCAACCAAGTCGTAGTAAGTGGCGTTCGACTTGACGACAACGGGGACCCCCCGACACAGAACCTTAAGAAGGCGCGTCCTGGACCTCCACAACGGAGCCGCTAGACTGGTCGTGTTGAGGGAATTGACGGCTTGGGGTCGAATATAGGTCTGATGAAACGAAACTATCGACCTCATTAACGACATCGTTATTCTGCAAACGTAACCCAGCCATGGGCACAAACGACATCATTGTTCGACCAAACATGAGTTGATTTCCCCATGACGTCGTTGTTCAGCCAAACCTAAGTAGATTTCCCTCATTGATCTCGCTACAAAACATCATTATTCTTGCTTATTGACGACTGGAGAGACAACATAGCAGAGAGGGGGAGAGAGAAAGAGAGAGCTCGGATCTAAGGTTATTGATTTTGTTGCCTTTTGTGTTGTGCACTTGGTTGAGGCCATTGTTGGGTTCTAGGGTGCTTTCATTGAAGGCCCTCACATGGGAAATGGTGGAGAAGGTGTGGGAAGGGTGGAAGGGAGATGGGGGAGGGGGCGCGAATAAGAGGGTCGATATCAACGGTCGGAAGTCTGTGGTCGACGAAGGACCATTGTAGGAGAAGGTTGGACATCAAGATTAGAGTAATTTGAGATATTTGCT
Source organism: Lotus japonicus (assembly GCF_012489685.1). Lineage (NCBI taxonomy): Eukaryota > Viridiplantae > Streptophyta > Magnoliopsida > Fabales > Fabaceae > Lotus > Lotus japonicus. The sequence goes on from NC_080041.1 coordinate 31,088,554, forward strand.
TATGTTAAATTAATCGAATTGAACTTTAGTCAATTTGAACTACACGAGCTTCTAACCAATTATGGGAGGAACATATGCCGGCCTTTTCAATATCCAATTTTCCATGAGTACCCCCGCGCCCTCCCTACTCAGGCATATTGAAGAAACTCTAATGGTTTCGAAAATCCAATATTATTTAAAACGAGCAAACAATCAGTATGAACAATATACATGAATATATGCAATATATGCAGCAATGTATTGACAACTACCCACATATGCGCGGACAAATACTCGAAAATTGCCAAAGACAATCATAAAATGGATCATCTGAGGGGTCCAAATCAAAATCTGAGGAACAACATTCAGAAGCAGCAGCACCTTAAATAACACAAACACAATCTCTCAAAATGGTCCACTGGGTTTGGTTTTGGATTTTGCAAAGTCAAGTAGGTCTTTGAAAAGGGCGTCTTCTAGCTTCTCTTGTTTGGTTGGAGTAGATGAATTCAGAGACAGATTCTGAGTTTGTCCCAACAAGCTGTCATTCGAGGAACTGGACCAGTTACTTGAATGAGACATGCCTTGTTCCTCAAAAAAGTTCTGCCTCTGATTAAACCTTGCCGGTGGAGGCGGAAGGATTCCTGGAGATTGCGTGTCCCCGGGAGCTGGAGAAAGGCTTTCTGAAGATTTGTTGACCGGAGATGGTTCATCATATATAGGCTGTTTGCTAAAACCTGGTGTTGAGGTATTCATGGTACAAGGAGGTGGAGAGGAAGACAGTGTTGCAGTCGTTGATGAGGAAGAATTGGGGTCAGAATGAAGAGGTACTGCATATGGAGTTGGCTCAGAGTTGTCATAGGAAACCTCTGTTTCGTATGCATCACCACTGAGGTAGTCAACCATACCATAGTTAGACAAGATGGGTTTCCTTGATGCTGGCGGCGGGGGAAGAATCGGGTTTACTCTCGCTGGTTCTGGTTTTCTGTCTGGTGCATGACCATCTCGTGATGACCTGCAAGCATGGTACATAAACAAATATTTGTGATTATTAGAATAAACAGAGAGAACAGGAGAGCAAAAGGGGCTAAAGGGTGTGTTTGGGTAAACAGCTTAATGAAACTGCTTATGACAATAAGCTCAAAACATCTTATAGGTAGTCATAAGCTGTTTATATAAACTCTCCCAAATACTTACATAAGCAATTATGCTATAAGAGGCTCAAATAAATTCTCCCAGATGGGACCATATACCAGTGTATCAAATGAATGTGTGACAGGTAACCAACCATCTTATGCCCCCATATAATTATGAATTCACTAAGGAAGAGAAAGTCATTAGTAAAGGTGTAGAGCAGAAGTTTTTCAGCTAACCTGTTGGCTAGTTGGGCAAAATCATCATCCGACTCATCCGACTCATAGTTTACATTTACAAGTGGCAGAACTGACATTTCTGTTCCTCTTGCCCCGGTATCAGGAGTTCCTTTTACAATATCATCATGTCGACTAAGTACTCGCTGAAGGCTGTCATTCAGTGCCAATCCCTGACATAAAAGCTGTTCATCCCTGAAAGTGAAGAAGACATTACAGCCGTTCTTCTTAATTACAGTCAAACAAAAAAGATTCGGCCTCTTATATATTCTTACGTAGTTGCATTCACAAGAAGCACAACACGTTTTTGGTAAGAATGGCACTGGTCAACAAGGTCAACAATGACTTCCTGCTTCACACCCTGCATATTTAGCTGGAATATTAGGAAACAAGTTGATATTGATACTTTCTAATTTCTATGACTACTTTGTGTGCTGAACGGAAAGTTAATATTGTAGCATGTAAAAGCAATTACTTGAAAATATATCTTGCCAGTGCAATACTAAACTAATAATTTCCAAACCTAAGCTAAATATAATGCTACTCCAGAGGTCAGGATTCGCTAATTATATCTGGTGCTTGTTTTTTAGAATTTTGCAAATGGTATCTTCATATGATGATTTGATTCTCAGTAACATATATTCGGGCTTAGCAGTGTTTTGTAAGTCAAGAACGTAAGATAGAGACTGAAAATATGATCAATGTACTCTAACAGAGCAACGATCGAAGAAATAACTACTATAAGACCTTGGAGTTGCATTGAAACTTGTAGCATTCTCATCTGAAAGACTCTTTACAGTAATGTCAACATTTTAAAGTTGCAAACTTCATAAACTCTTATTTATTAGAATCTGACTAATACTCATAGCATTACTTGCGTACTTCTATTTGCTACAACTGCAGAAGGTCATATATGTCGTAGGGTTCTCTGCATTGATTAATCATGCCACTGTGTAGCTCATCATAATTTGCTAAAGTGGGATTCCATCCCCATCTGAAACTCCACCGAGACAAAGAACCAGCAAAACATCACGTCATGCATACGTTTAGGAAACCATCAATCACCAAGATGTGTGCCAGGAAGGGTTCTAGAGTACTAAAGACACATATAGGCAAGGGAAATGTGACATGTGACTAGTTCCACTTGACTGCCAGTCAGTGTGACTTTGAAGGGCGGTTAGGAAGGGAAATTCTGCTATGTATAGTAATTGTGTAAGAGGCAGAAGAGGGAAGTAAAAAGATAGGACAGAATAATCTAGAGGAGTGTGGCACAGTACAGGGCCTCTCGAATGCCCTGGGTTAATTAACTCAATCTCTTTCTTACACCACTGCCATTGAAAATCAACTTTACAGGTCACTGATCAATATCAGTGATATAAGCAAATGCAGTGAATAATACATTAATGTAACCTCTTTTCATCAGATCTGATCTTATTTTCTATCACATTCTAAACATGGAAACTTAAGTTCAAACATATATTTTTCATAAAAGGTCATAACTGAACAGAGGTTCCAGAAAGAAGGTGGTCAGGTAGTAGACAAAGGAGTAAAAGAAAAAATAACATCACCTCTGGATTTTTAGGATCCAAGGCATTAAGCATTTCAGCCAAGACATCCGCTAGTCCTTGAGCATTCTGAATCTCTGGTAAACTGATTATAAAGAAATTAAGTTACAGAACATAAGAGCGCACATACATCGTATAAGAATTCATTAAGATAAAGAGAAGTACAAATAAAAAGAGTATAAGAAATACTTCTAGAACAACCAGAATAAACAAGCAAAAACCAAAAGAAGCAATAATCTCAAAGGACCTAGTACCTACACAGTCCCTTTGCAAGTCCAGAAGAGAAGGCCTCCTTAATAAACTATCACCGCAAGCATGTCTTGAAAAAAATTAAGCACCAATATGCCTTTAACTGGTGAATTTTCCTGCAGCTAGATCCTAGTCTAAATTGATTATGATGTGAGCCCACGGACCAAAATCACTAAAGTCTATGTGAGGAGACAACTTTGGTAGGGAGCACCTGATAAGAACTGGCTAGAATGAGAAGAAAAGGGAAAGAAGAATTTTATTGAAAGAATGATTACACCCTGGATTTCGAGAGTAAGGCCTCTCCCCTTTAACTTCCTACTAATTTCATATCTATTCTCCAACCCAGGGTTTTAAATTGCTGCTGCGGTCGCAGTTGAATTGCGGAGTTGCTGCCAAATGCGGGTTGATGTGACCGCAATTGTGATGGAAAAGTTATTGCAGGAACTCCAAAACCCTTCACGCTGTGGTCGCAATTGCGGTTGTGGACCGCAATTTAGAACCCTTCTCCAACCTCCTATACTCTTTTATATTGCTAAATAGTTATTCACCTCTTAGCTGTCAACTAACTAACTATAACAGACAGAATACAATTCTGTTACAAACAACTAACTCAAGTGGAGTCCAGGGTAATTATACCCTACAGCTCTAACATTTTCTCTCATAAACCCTAGTAATTGGGGGTCCATCCCTATCAATACTCTTCCCTAAAAGCTTCACCTTGCCTTCAAGGAGAAAATCTGAAAATGCCTACTGAGTTCTCATTGCTGACCCCCAACTATTTTCACATGAAGGTCGTTGCTGCCACTGAATTAGAAAGTCCACTTCTCCTGCAGCTAATTCCCTGGACTCTGATACTGACTCAGGGAAAACCATTATTCCTGATCTTCTGACGACGCTTTTGGTAACGATTGAGTCTAAAAATTGGAACCCACAGCTTTCTTTAGGAGAGAAACATAAAATACCAGCTGAATTATGCCGTGAGAAGAAAGCTCCAACTTATAAGCTACTCCTCCAATCTTCCTTGATATTTGATAAGGCCCATAAAATCTTGGACTAAGTCTCTCATTCAGATTCCTTGCCAGCGATCTCCTTCTCCAAGGTTGCAGTTTCAACTAAACCCAATCTCCCCACTGCACAATCAACACTTATTCTATGTTTATTTGTATAATATCTCATCAAATCTTGAGATTTAAGCAAATTATCCCTCAAATCAGCCAATAAATCAACTCTTCTACTTGTAAGCTAATTTACTTCTTCAATCCATGAAGGAACAGTGGACCCCTTGATAAGTAAAGGAGTATCCTGACCATATAATTCTTTAAAAGGAGACATTTTACTAAAATAATAAAAAAGGAGACATTTTACTAGATATATTGCCGTTGGTGTTGAAATAAAACTCAGCCCATGAAAGAGAGTAGGCCCGCTTCTTAGGTCTTGCACCTGTTAGACATCTAAAATAAACCTCTAAACACCTATTAAGCGACGTCAGCGTTCAAAATCAGGTTGGAGTTAGGTTCTGGCCAGCACCTAAAGACTCGGTTGTCAACAACAAGTATGTTAGCCAAGTTACCACCACCACAACCACCCAATTGAGTTTTTCATGCGGTGGCTAGAGGGATGAATAAAGATGGTTGGGCAGAAAAAACAGCGGCCACAAGGGAATGCGAGGTGGGGAAGCACTCCAAGAGAGGGGTAAAATCGGAATGTCCACAACTAAGGTCCATTTTAGATCTATCCGGCCCAACCTAGATTTTTAAGTGCTGCTGGTTACAGCAATTAAGCTCGAAATTGGGGGTGAAAAGTGGTGAAACCCTGCATTTCGAAAACAGGGGGACGAGTGGCAAGGTGTCTCAAGAAGGTGCAAGTGTCACATCAACTGAGACCACCATGGGGCCACCACGGAAACTGCCAAATGCATCTCTTTACAAGCCGGAGTAGGTCAAACGTCCGCCAGCAAAGCCGCCTGACTTTATTATCAGTGCAGAGGAGGCTTGCTGCAGTCAACAATTAGGATCTCTCGGCTGCCAGCAGTGGGATCCAGATGGGAGCTGGTTTGTCACCATTGGATCTTGGGAATAATTGTTCACTTCTGTATTTTGAATCCAGTCCTTCACCTTGAGGACAAGGTGAATCTTCGGGGGCAGAGTATTCATAGATACTCGCATCCCATATTTAGTTAGTTAGCAGTTAAGCAGTAAGTTGGTAGCAGTTCTGTTAATTCAGTTCTGTTAGTTAAGTGAGTTAGTTAGAGAGTAGGGCAGTGAGTTAGAAGGTAAGGGAGGGGATACTATAAATAAGGGAGAGCTAAGAAGGATCAGCATCTTATGGGATCATTGTGTAATTGGGAATTTAGGAGAGCCCAGGTTCTCTCGAACAACTTGGGTTACCTTCAATAAAATCAGAGTTTCTATCTTCTCATTTGGCTGGTTTCTATCAGTAACACTATGATACCATGTTGAATATAGAGACTCTTACTACAGGTCAGACACTCCTCATGAAAGATTAAAATGGTTAATATTATCTCCTCTCATACATACAAACAGTGTCCTATATTTTAGTCTAAAAAAATATGTAAACCAATCGTAAGAGATCTTCTAATATACCTCAAAACTATTTTAAGAAACAATAATGATATTGTGAGATATTTTCTACATATTCAAACACCTTTATACATAATGGAGTTATAAGGTGGAGAAACAAACTACTCTGCAACTTCTATGTCCAATGTAAATTGTCTAAAACTCAAAACAATAAGCCCCACAAAACAAGGAAAAGATCATAAGAGTAGCAACATAATGCAGTTTCAAAGAGCACCTAAGGTCAGATGTATCAGACTGAATAGAAGCCGGGATAGCAGCATCATCATATTCTGCACCAGCAAGATGAGCAACTGGTTGGGTTTGAGGAGGAGTGAAAAAAGGAACACTGTTCGCTTCTCGTGGTGGAAATTCAACTCCAGCAGACTGTGAATTGTTAAAAATAAATAGAAGAATATAGCATAAATGTTTTAGCTCCAAGTATAAAAAAGCCTCAACTTAATGATATAATATGTTTGAACGCACACCTGTGCATGTATATTGGCACATGTATGGATTTGTTGACAAAAAAGTCAAGAGCATATAAGTGAATATATTTCTGACTTTATTCAAAAAATACAGCAAGTTGATTAAATATTGGGAGGGTGAGCATTAATGTTAATGACATTTAAATTCTGACAAGAACCTATGACACATCTTAATAAAGTGCATGCTAATTTTTTCCTGGATTAAATCAATAAACACAAAAATATGTAGCGGACAGACACCAAAAATAGCATGGCTCTAAATGAAACATTATCATTTATCACAGTACCAATGTATATTAA